>NC_141144.1:53156672-53236672 GCF_053477565.2 Lygodium microphyllum | reverse complement strand
CAGCGTCCCGTTCTCCCCAGCTTACTCCACGGCTAGCGTTACGCTTTCCAATCAATAGTGTGATGATAAATACAGCCTCCTTTCTCCTCTTCACATGACCACCATCAATACTTCCCTTCCCCACAGGGGGTTTGTATGGGAGAGGGAGAGGTACCTCCCTCCCTCCACGCGCCATTTTGCATGGCATTAACCCTCCTGCAAGCTCCAACAAGGAGCTTATTCACTCTTGCTATTCCCTCTCCTCCAGCCCGATAGTCGGCTGGGGGAAAAAGGGGAATAATAAAATTTTTTGCCATTTATTCCTAAATTTTATCCTTTTGGCCTCCTAAGAGGAGGTTCATATAAAGAATGTGTGTTCTAGAAATCAGGAAGGTTACATTCTCTCCCCCTTGGAGGAATCGAGATGTCCTCATCTGAAGATAAACTGGGGATATTGATGGTTGAGAGTGCTTTCATCTATCCAAGTGGCATCCCCCTCGGGATAATCTTTCCGCTGGACGAGGCATTCTCTCAATGTTCTGGACCTCAGTTGTCTCTCCCTAACATCTAAGATCCTGTCAGGCCGTAGTTCAAGGACTCCTTGACTAGGCATTACAACTTGTTGGTCATCAAGTACATGGTTAGGATTAGGTACATACTTCTTCAATAGACTGATATGGAATACATTATGAACCTTTAGGTTCTTAGGGAGTTGCAGTCTATAAGCATTAGGTCCTAGGCACTTAAGGATCTTTTATAGTCCACAATACCTTGGACTTAGCTTTTTGCAATTCCCTAAGGATAGAGAACTCTTCTTTGGACGTACGCAAATGAAGACCATATCTCCTTCCTCAAAGATTCTATCTTGATGCTTCAAATCCGCGTATGCCTTCTGTCTATCCTTGGAGGCTTGGATGTCCTGCCTTATTGACTTTATTTGGTCATCCATCTCTTCCAACATCTGCCTTGAAGCTTCAACCCTCAAGGTTGGATCTGAGAAGTTTAGGGGACTTCGACAGTCATGACCATACAATGCTTGAAAAGGGGTCATCTGAATGCTTTGTTGGTAAGAAGCATTGTAGGAAAATTCAACCAAAGGCAAGTATTGAATCCACCTTTTTGGTTCACGAGAGCAGTGTGCCCTAAGTATATCCTCGATAACTTGATTGACTCGCTCTGTTTGGCCATCATTTTGGGGGTGGTAAGCTATGCTAAAATGGAGTTGAGTCCCAATGGCTTCAAAGATAGATCTCTAGAAATGCGATGTGAAGAGAGAATCATGATCACTAATGATTCTTCTGGGTAGTCCATGTAGCTTGAATATCTCCTTGATAAACAGCCTTGCAATGTTTGAGGCTTTATAGTTTGTCTTTACTCGAATAAGGTGTGCAACCTTAGTAAGCATGTCAACCACAACCATGATGGAGTTGTATCCTCCCTGAACTTGGGATAGGCCAACAACAAAGTCCATACTGATGAATTCCCATTTCATTTGGGGAATGTAAAGTGGTTGTAACTTCCATGGCATCTTGACATGTTCGGCTCTGATACATTGACAAGACAAACATTCAGTGACATATTTAAGAACGTCACCTTTAAGTTTCTCCCAATAGTAGCTCTTCCTAACTGCATTGAGAGACTTGGCATAGCCAGGATGTCCTGAGAAAGGGGAATCATGAGCTTCCCACAATATCTTATGCTTAAGTGACTGGCTTGCCGGTATACATAGCCTCGTTCTATAGTAGACAAGTCCACTATTGATAGAGAATTCATGATACTTAGCCTGTAGCTTTTGGTCCTGATCCTTGATAGAGATTTCCCTTAGCATCTTTTGATAGGCTGGATCATGGCATGCTTCCTCTCTAGCTAACTCAAGTATTGGGTTGTTTGGAATGGACACCTTTGTGGCTAGAGATCTAGCTGTTGATGGATTTTGCAAGATTAGAGAATTAAGGAATGCCTTGTGACTGAGTGCATCAGCAACTACATTCTCCTTTCTCGATCGGTACTTGATTTCAAAGTCATACTCCTCTAGCACTTTAATCCACCGACGTTGCCTCATGTTGAGTTCGTTCTGGGTAAAGATCCACTTGAGACTCTTATGATCAGTTACTAGAGTAAACTTGTTACCCAATAGATAGTGTCTCCAAAGCTTTAGAGCATGGATGACAGCTAACAATTCCAGATCATGGGTAGCATAATTCTTCTCATGACTCTTTAGTTTCCTTGAAGAGTATGCTACAGGATGACCTTCCTGCATGAGCACACAACCTAAGGCAAGCGTGCTAGCATCTGTTACTACCTCGAACTCCTTATTGAGGTTAGGAAGGTTTAGGATAGGTGCTGATACCAAACTTTGCTTCAATCTATCAAAGCTGGTTTGTTCGGGAGTTGATCATGCAATGGATGTTTGCTTCTTTAGTAAGTCCGTTAGAGGTGCTGCAATCAAAGCTTAGTTTTTTATCAAGACCCTATACCATCCTGTCAATCCAAGAAAACTGCGTATTTCTTTGATAGTTGTTGGTATTGGCCATTCTAGCACATCTCTGGCTGGGTCCATTGAGATTCCTTCCGCTGATACGATGAATCCTAGATATTCAATCTAACGCTTGAAGAATGCGCATTTCGTCATCTTAGCGTACAACTTATGTGAGCATGAAGTCATCAAGATATGGCCTAAAGATATCCTGCATTAACCTATTAAAGGTAGCAGGCGCATTCGTAAGACCGAATGACATAACTAGGAGCTCAAAGTGTCCATATCTGGTGTTGAAGGCCATCTTTGGGATATCTTCGTCCTTGATTCTTATCTAATAGTAACCAGACCTAAGATCAATCTTGGAGAAGATCTTCACACCTTGAAGATGATCAAGAAGCTCATCTATTCTAGGAATATGGTACTTGTTCTTAATAGTTGATTGATTCAACCCTCTGTAATCAATACAAAGTGGAAGTATTCCACCTTTCTTTTTCTGGAACAGTACTGGAGCTCCCCATGGTGAACTGCTAGGACGGATGTAGCCCTGATCTAGCAGCTTCTTGAGTTGTTCCTTCAGCTCGATCGCTTCCGGTATGGACATTCTATAAGGTCTCTTTGCAATTGGCGCAGCTCTTGGTACTAGCTTGATCTCATGATCCACTTCTCTTTTAGGCGGGAGTTCTGTTAACTCTTCAGGAAATACATCCGCGTATTCCTTTAGCCATGAAGGTCCTTCACTAGACTCATGCTTCTGATCTAACTTGTTGACCTTAATCAAGTAGATAGGTAGTCCCTTTCTGACTCCCTTTATAATCCGAGATGCCTTGGTCGCCAATTGAATTTTTGGTACTCCAGCCTCACCTTGAGTTGAGACTAAATCCCCTTCAGAGTTTCGAAAGGAAATTTGGCCCTTTCCACAATGAATGTGGGCATAATTAGGTTTGAGCCAATCCATTCCGAGTAGACACTCATGGATACCTAGGCTCATGACTCTGAATTTGACCGAAGTCGTCTTTCCTCCTAGAAAGAATTCCACCTTAGCAATTTGCCTGGTACAAGTAACCTCATGACCATTTGCCAATTCCACAAGCAAGATAGGTGCTTCTACTATGGCTATTCCTAGTCTTTTTGCACAAACTGGTGAGATAAAGGAATGTGTACTGCCACAATCAATCAAGGTCTTGAAATCTTTACCTTGATAGTCCGACGGTGTCTGAATCACCGAGAATTAGTAATTCGGGCCTTTCTTGTGAAGAGCGGCATGGACTGTCACCCTTTCAAACTCTGCTTCCATGGTCGGATCTTCTTCTTCTTCACACATTTCCCTGTTAGCAACGCAGGCGGTTCTTCCTCTGCCTCGGTTAGCGGCTCCCTGACCACGACCAGTTCCTTGGAAAGGTGCTTGGCGATGTCCTCCTCCAAGCTTGGGACATTGCCTTTTGAAATGGACGGGCTCGTTGTAGTGGAAACAATGGAGGTTTTGGCCATTGCTTTGAGTAGGAACAAAGTTGTTGACATTATCAGTCATTGCTTTCTTTCTTGGTCCCTGATTCTGACCTTGAACTCTCTTCATTGAGGCCTAAATGCTCCTCTGTTCGTGTCATTATAAGGCCAAGTCTTATTACCCCTTGGCCTAACCTGCAGCTCCTGAATTATAGGCGCAGCTTGAATGAGTGTGTCTTGTAGATCTGATGGACACTTGTTGTGTCATGTCCATCTATGGTGGCGCATACTTAAGAAGTGAGACGAATTTAGAATAGTATGCATCAAGAGTGAGTCCCAACTTTTTTAGCTCGTAGAACTCATTCATTTTCTGCGTGCGATACGCAGGTGGTAAGTATCTTCCCTGCACGGCTTTCTTCAGCTTCTCCCAGGTAACGGATCCTTCCGCGATCCCTTGATCTCTGCACCATTGCTTCCACCAAACCCTGGCTTCGCCGGTGAGCTTCAGCTTGGCGAGTATAGCCTGGTTGGTGGGTGTAGTACCGATGGCTTCAAAGTAACCCTCCATGGATTCAATCCAAATTTCAGCATCTGCTTGGACGGACCTGCCTCTCCCGTCAAATTCGGGTGGCTTAATCTGCTTGAGAAGAAACTTCTTCTCTTGGATTACAGTAGTACTTGATGTAGGAGGCGAACTAGAATTCTGTACCTGGGGTTGTGCCTAGATAAAGGTTTCTTAACGTTATTACTCGTTAATCGTTACGATTTATATTTCATCTCTATTTGAGCTATCAACCAAGCAATCCAACCACTTAACTTCTTATCAATTCTCATGCACAAAGAGACATTGATAAAAACAAGTCTTATTGTATTTATATGGGCATAGCCCTTTCGGAATACAACATTTCTCGGGATAATAGGGCAACTGTTTACATTTAGTTTGGGGAGAATAATGTTGTATTACATTTATCTAGAGGAACTGGATAATAGTATGGTTTCGGGTCATGGATCTTCAGGAATGGGTAAGTCATTGGAAGATCAAGGTATCCTTTCCTTTGGAACCCATTCTTTTCATAGCGCCCCAACACTTTGATCCTGTCGGCAGGGATTACGTGGGTCACTTCCTCATATACATATGAGTTCAGCTCAACCCTCCAACCTCGAATATGTAAAGTTGAGTTTACGTGAGCCTCCACAAAAATGAATTCCTGAGGCGCCTATCCATCTTCGTTCCATGTACAAAGGCGATGGATTATAGATATGCTCTAGGATGTTCATCATCTCAACCCTTTGTCAATAATCATGGGAATGCATTGCAGTCATAAACATGACTCGAAAGACTAAGAACTTGTTCCATGCTTCGTAATTCTGCAAGACAGCATCGAAAGTAAGGAAATGTTCGGAACAGCAACATTTGCTTTACTTCATCTTATTAAGATTTCTTAAAAACAAATCCTTCGTTGGTTCACTCTGATACCAACTGTAATGTGTCCACCTGTTATCATCAAGTCACGTCTTAGCAGTCCATCAGAAAAGATGTCTAGAAAGCTCCGCCCGCCACTCCCATGGAATGTCATGGGGTTTGCGATCTAGGACTTTCCACGTCTGCCACTTAGCGGAAGTATTCTGGCCGTTCCCACTTAGGACCGACCTGAATCAGGGTTTTCCCTATTGGTCATTTCCTAAACGGCAACTAGCGTTGAACCCCAAGCAAACTACTTTATGAAGAAATGCCAGGTCCGAAGCGGATTCACGCTGCACTTGGTTCAAGGAGAATGGGAAACGAGAGGGATGCAAAGCTGGACCTCTCTGCCATAAGACATAGTCCCATTCCGTTCCCCTAAAACAGCGTAAATCAGGATTATTATAACTTAGACTTCTAGGTCAGCGCCCTTGTTGTTCGTGTCCTTTGAATGATCTTCTTGCTGTCCATCATGATTGAGAAAAGTTCTCGGCCAACCGGGACCACCCATCCATAGGACGGACCCATGGCCACATCCATCGCACTTTCATCAGGTTGTTTTAGTTGCCTAATTACCTACCACATTTATTTGGACAAGCATCAAACAGCTTCCTTAATTAGTCCATTAGGCACCGATTTCTTCACGTAATCATAGCACTTGACATAGAAAAGCAATGTCAAACAAGTTCCTTTTCAATAGGTTATCATATTTATCTTTGAAATACATAAAGTCCAATCCATAGGCTTATCCATAATTCGCCCGAAGTCTATTGAGCAATCCACAGGGATTACTAATCCAAGATTCTGGGCCTCGAGATCCAATCCGAGTCACGTTGGCCTCTTGTGTAGGGCCTGAAAGGCGAGGGATTTACGGCCAGAGCCCCCTCTGGCACCCAAGCGTCCTCCTCCTCCAAGTAGCGCTCAACGGAGAGACCTCTCACAGCGGGTTTGGTCCACCTTTCCGGTGCGGTTAACAACCCCCTTGGTTAGGGTCAGGCAAGCAGTCGAGGGTAACTGAAGCTGCCTCTCCCTTTAGGCCTTCGACCTGAAGCATTAGATATATTTTCATCCTTTAATTCTTTGAGCAAACAAAGCAAAACAGTGCTCTTAAAACTATTACAAGCACAATCATTTCCATTGGTCGTTAATTTTTGGCCAACTGCTAAAGAGTGAATCATTCTTTCCAAATGCATCCAGCACTCATCCGGGATCAATTGCGACTTGGCAAGATCCCCAAGGGTTTATTTGTTGACCCTATATCCTAGGTTAGGGCCACACTACAAGAGAAAGGCCCTACAGACGCGCACTGTACACGCGAAAAAGCGGGCGCGTTTATAAGTGTGTGTATCAGCGCGTCTATTTACGCTAGTATACAGAACGCATCTATATATCCGTGTTTATAAACGCGTCTATAGATGCGAAAATAAACGCACATATTTTTCATTTCTCATAAAGTCTTGAAATATGACCAAACCTCTTAACAGCTAGTATTTGTTTGAATACATTACCAACTTTACTTCTTTCTGAGTATTACAAATATACATCCAATCATTCAAAGCTAATTATATATGCTACAATGAATGATCAATCTCATCTTCAATGAGATCGGCCCTTGCTAGACTATCTACCTCTAGGTCTATGTTACCAATAGGCAATGAAACAAATAAGTCTATCCCACTATCAGAAGTATTGCTATGCTCAATTTCTTCATCATCATCTGCAACCATATTGTTATCCTCTTATGTGCTTCCTTGAACATCCTCGCGGGGATCATCTTGCACTGCCATGTATATCATCGATCATGGCATCATCATGTGCATCATCATTCATTGTATCATCATTGATTGTTGGATTGTCATCAACTATCTCTATTATGGTAGCATTGCCATATATTGGTTTTGAACGATTAGATATGGGGATGACGTGCCACCATCGGTTATTGTTTACCATTGGGTGATACACAACCTGCATTTAAAAAACAAAAAGTAAGCAACTTAGATATTTATTGTATTTTGAGAATGTATCAAGAAGTAATATATATAAAAACAAATAGCTTCTAATATACCTGCTCGCATTATTGAGGTAGTACGAATGTGTCATTCGTGCCTTGGTGAAATTTTGTAGAGTCAATCACTACAAAACCACTTGGATGACGTCTAATTGTGCAATGCTCACATGTTGTTACTACTTCTTTAAACCACGTCACATCTAGCACATATATAAAAAATCGCCTAAATTCAAGCTTCAAAATATCCTGGATCAAGCCACAATAACCTTCCATGGTGCCATTTATATCCTGGAAGTTTGCAAGGATACCATAATCCTGGGTATTTCTCTTATCATCTATATGTTGAGTTCGAAATATTTGCCTTCACACCAAATAGCATTGAACAATGTGTACTCGTAGTACATTGTTGAGATCATATTAATGATTTAGTTAAAGATAAAACATGTGAAATTATTATATCATATATAACTAAAGATAATCTAATTATAAGTATGTCTCATCTTTAATAAGCAACCTCGTGCATATTCGCACTCCTCTTGCGATATATCCATCACCTTCTCTTTTTCCATATTCTTCATTTCTTCATGTAGCCAATCTATATCAATATGACATGGAAGCGCACTTAAATGTTCTGGATATGGGACATTACATCCATGTCTAGCACAAAATGCTTGCCTTTCGCTTACTCTTCTTGCCCTTGCTTCTTTATATAGTGTCACCCATTTGTTCATTACTTCACTGTTAAGCACACAAAATACATTTAACTTACGAAGTTCCTCTTTCATTAGCACTTTTCTCCTTCCTTTTCCTTGAGGTATTATAGAGGTCATCCTGAAATCTTCATCATCTTTCCATAGTCATGGTAAAGAGGAGTCCACTTTGCTCCTTCTTTTTCCTTGAGGTATTATAGAGGTCATCCTCAAATCTTCATCATCTTCCCATAGTCGTGGATAATTTGGCCTTACAAAATCTTTTAGGGTTTTCATAAAGTGCTCTAGAAAAAACATCCACCTTGCATGAACTACCCCACAATTTGCGATCTCATCAATCAGATGTACGAGTAAGTGTACTTGAGTAGTCAAAATGGAGTGAGGAAAAGTTTCCTCCACCAAACAAACCACCTCAATGGACAATACTCGAGGCTCTTGCAACGTATTTGGATCGATTTCCTTCAAACTCACAAATCTACCAATATGCAATTGAGAACAATAATTAGTTTTGTCAATAAATTCAAGCGAGTTTACTATGTGATGTGTCAAGATTGTGGGAGAGAAAGAAGGAGTCTCACTTGAAGCTTTCTTGCTTGCATAATGGGGGAATATACACAAGGGTGGAGGCTGAAAACAGTTTTCCTCTTCTTAGTTGTGTAAGCCAAAAGAACTCAAGTACAAAGAAATAGAATAACCCTATATATGGGTCTCAAACCAAACTCAACTAACTAAGGTGGCATACTAACTGAGCCACGAACTAGAGTAGATAAGGATAGCTATCATGTAGCTATTATTTATGGGCGGTGTACCAACCGCGTCTGCAACTGACAAGTCGGTGACATAAATACACAGCGGTCACCCTGGCGTATCATGAGTGGAGCTCGATATCTCAACACTCCCCCTCGAGCTCAATCCCAACTCCTGCACACTAAGCAGGTCTCTGAACTTGCGCAGCTTCTCTGCGCCCAATGCCTTCGTGAATATGTCAGCTACCTGATCCTCTGTACTGACATAAACTAGATCAATAAGACCTAGTAAAACCCTCTCTCGCACATAGTGATAATGCACCTCAATGTGCTTTGTTCTAGCATGATAGACTGGGTTATTTGCCAAGTGTATACTACTCATGTTGTCACAATAAATGACAACTGGCCCATCTGTAGACTGATGCATATCATAAAGTAGCTTATGCAACCAAGCTACCTCACATGCAGCCATTGCTGCACCCCTGTACTCAGCCTCTGTGCTCGACAAGGCAACTGTAGGCTGTTTCTTGCTGCTCCAAGTGACTGCAGCACTCCCAAAAGAGAACACATATCCACTGGTAGATCGTCTATCAGAGATACTACCAGCCCAATCAGCATCAGTGTATCCATGCAGCTGTATCTGAACCCCAGTCTCATAAAATAGTCCATACTGCAATGTGCACTTCACATACCTGAGTATGCGTCTAGCCACATCCAAATGCGATTTCCTTGGAGCCTGCATAAACTGACTTACCAATCCAACAACATAGCTCAAATCTGGCCTGGTAATAGTCATATAAATCAAGCTTCCTACTATGCGTCTATACATAGTAGGGTCTTCTAGAAGCTCACCTGCATCTGTGTTGAGCTTCACATTCTGCTCCAAAGGAACTGAAATAGGCTTACAGCCTGTCATCCCATATTTGGACAGCATGTCCAATTCGTACTGCCTCTGCAAGAGCTGTATCCCACTTGGTGATCTAATCACCTCAATGCCCAAGAAATAACGCAGCTCTCCCAAATCCTTCATCTCAAACTTCTGCTTCAATAGCATTTTCACATGAAGGATATCTTCATCACTGTCACCTGTCATAATCAAATCATCAACATAAATGACAAGTAGCATGATACCTTTCTCTGTTTTTCTCACATAAAGTGAGAAATCTGCCTTGGAAATCTGAAAGCCAATAGTGACAAGATACTGTCCTATCTTGTCAGACCATGCTCTAGGTGCTTGCTTCAAGCCATACAAAGCTTTCTTCAACCTGCAAACAAACTCAGGATGAACAGCATGCACATAATCTGGTGGCTGCTCCATATAGACCTCTTCTTGCAAATCACCATGCAAGAAGGCATTCTTTACATCCATCTGATGTAAAGACCATCCCTTTGATGCAGCCATAGCAATGACTGCTCTTACGGTTGCCATCCTTGCAACCGGACTGAATGTTTCTTCATAGTCAATGCCATATGTTTGTGCATACCCCTTGACTACTAATCTTGCCTTGTATTTGTTCACAGAACCATCTGCATTGTGCTTCACCTTATAAACCCACTTACAACCAATTGCATTTTTACCTTTAGGCAAAGGTACCAATTCCCATGTAGCATTTGCTTCCAAGGCATCCATTTCTTCATCCATGGCTTTCTCCCATTTTTCTTTTCCCATGGCTTCCTCAAAAGAAGTGGGTTCTGGTTCATGTATCACTTTAACCATATATGCATAGTGAATGGCTGTAAATCCATCATATTTCAGCCTATCCACAGGATACCTAGCTCTCGTAGACCTGCGCAAAGTAGGTTCACTCCCAGGTGCTCTCAAAACATCCCTGGTCTTCCTTACTCCAGGTGTAACAATAGAAGGAATACCCAACTCATCATCAATGCTCTGTTCTGAGCCACTGGATTCACCATCTACATAAGAGTGACCTGCATTCACATCAAACATGGGCTGATCAACCTTCTCTTTTCCTTTTCGTGATACCTGCATACCACTATCTGCATTGCTTTGAGAAGATTCTCCTGATCTCAATCTTCCTGTCCATGGCGAAGAATGTGAACCACTGCTAGAGGACGCTCCAGGTCCACTAATATTTTGTGACTGCTGCTGTGAATTCTATACAGCATTACCATTTTGTGCATCTACATCATCAATCACATTTACTGGTTTATACTAGCTACTCATCTCATCAAAAACAACATCTCTGCTCACTGTAAACTTACGAGTAGAAGGGTTATAGCATCTATACCCTTTTTACTACAGAGAGTAACCAATAAAGATGCACTTCTCAGCTTTTGGATCCAACTTGGATCTCAACTCATCTGGCACATGTACATAGGCAATGCAACCAAAAATTTTCAAATGAGAAATATCTGGTTTCCTACCAATATACCTCTCCTCTGGAGTCATCCCATGTATTGTTGCAGTGGGAGTCCTGTTCATTATGTAGACTGCTGTAGCAACTGCTTCAGCCCAATAAAAATCTGGCAAGTCTTTTTCATTGAGCATGGCACGAGATACCTCTCCAATATGCCTGTTTTTCCTTTCTACAATTCCATTTTGTTGTGAGGTATAACTGCATGAATATTGCTGCTTTATGCCATGCTCCTGCAAGAACTTTGCAAACTCATTTGAGAGGTACTCTCCCCCTCCATCTGACCTCAGGCATTTTATTTGCAGACCTGTTTCTTTTTCAGCCATAGCTTTAAGGGTTTTGAAATGCCCAAAAACTTCACTTTTCTTTTTCATAAAATACACCCATACTTTTTTGCTATAGTCATCAATAAAAGTGACAAAATAATGACAGCCTCCAAGAGATGCAGCTTTAGTAGTCCACACATCAGAGTGGATTAATTCCAATGGCTTCTCACTCTCTTGAACATGTCTAGGAAATGGTTTCCTTGCCTGTTTTCCAAACTGACAGGCTTCACATACCTTATGCATTTCTGCAACCTTGAATTTTGGCAATCCTGCAACAATATTTTGGGCCTCCATTGATTTAAGTCGCTGTACATTAACATGACCAATGTGTTTATGCCAGATATCAATATCTGCAACTACACCGGTCCCATGTGCAAACATTGCTGCACTCAATTCAGACATGTCTGCATCCAACGTAAACATTCTGCCCTTCTTCTTTCCTTTTGCTATCAAGCGACCTTTATTTTTCATATCCTCAACAAAGCATCCATGAGGATTAAATCTGACCTGCAAGCCCTGCTCAACCATTTGACCAACAGAAACCAATTTCTTGGTGATATTCGGGACATGAAATACATCGGACAGGTATTTCTTTTTCCCATCCTGCATAGACAAAGGAATTTTTCCAATCTGCACAATCGGATGTGCAGTATCATCACCAATCTCCACAAATCCTGGTTTTTCCATTTTCCTTGCATCCTCCATCCATTCTGCATGACCTGTCATGTGGTTTGATGCACCTGAGTCAACATACCATACATCATTTATTTCTTCTGCACTTGTCACAGAATTGTTCATGTGCTGCACCATAAACAAATGCTCATTTCTGTCATCACCCTGTCTACTAGAAGATGCATAATTCCCTTGTTGCAGTTTTCCATTCATGATGTCATTCTGCTTTTTATAGCAGTCTTTAGCCATATGACCCATTTTACCACAGTAGTAGCATTCAACATTACTGTTTGCATTTTGGCCTCTTTGCCATCCACCACAACCTCTTTGGCTCCCCCTGCCTCTAGAGTTACCACGTCCTCCTCCATAGGACTGGTTTTCTTGAGTTTGTTGCATATTCTGATTTCTGCCACGGCCTCCAAATCGGCCTCCTCTACCTCTGCCTCTACCTCTTCCAGCATTTGAGTAGAAGATAGCTTCTTTTGAAGTTTCTCCTGAATAAGATGCACCACCATTTCTCTGCTCCTCAGAAATTAGAAGAGCAATCAACTCCTCAAAATCAGGAAATCTTTCACAGACAGAAATGGATGTCCGAAACTGCGCATAATCCTTTCCTAGACCATTCAAGGTCACAGAAACTAAATCATCATCTTCCACTGGCGACCCAATGGAAGCAAGTGCATCTGCAATCTTCTTCACCTTCATGTGGTAGTCATTGATGCTCATATTTTCTCTTTGCACATTATGCAACTCTTGCTTGAGCTGCATTTTCCTGGCTTGCGTATTTGTGCTATACATTTTTGACAAAGTATCCCATGCCTCCTTTGGCGTACTTGCATCCTGAATATGCACAATCATAGAGTCTAAAATACTGATAGACAGCCAGTACATAACTTTCCTGGCTCTCTCATGCCATGCTTTGAATGTCTGCATTTGCTGTTGATTGGGAACATAAGGAAGAACTGGTTCTTCTTCATTTCCTGCAACAAACTCCCAATATCATTTTCCCATAAGGAAATTCGTCATTCTAAACTTCCATGCTTGGAAGTTGTTCTTGTCAAGCTTTTCAGTGACAATCCATGAGAGAGAATCAGACGCCATTACAGAATACTGCAAAAAGTTCTGTCACTGCAAAGAACACAGCTTCAGCCTCACAAGGGTAAATCTGCAAGACTGGCGAAAGTGGTATTTGACCACACAGTCACTTCCTAGTGACGATTTTGCATAAACAGGAACCAAGGATGATTCTGTAACTCCCAATGTCTCTGCACATAAGCATACGATGCAATTTCTACAGTAACTTTTCACCGACTTGTAGAACAGTGGCTGCACAGCATAAAACTGGGCTTTTTCTTGAGTGCGTGCAGAAAACTTCCGCCTCCAAAACAGGCCCCGAAATGGCCTCAAATCAAAAAAATAAGGTCGCCCAGGGCTAAAGTCCTATCCCGCAGCATATACTACCCTCTTGCTTCACCGCGAAGGGCGTCTCAACCTGAGACAATGCACTCCTGCAATTTCCGGCTGTGCTACCTGCAGAGATCTGCTCCCAAAACAGAAAATGAAAGCAACACTGCTCCTCTTACCAGAACACCGCGAGCTTGGCTTGCTTTCTTGAGCTCCTTACCACGAACAAGGCTCTGATACCATGTCAAGATTGTGGGAGAGAAGGAAGGAGTCTCACTTGAAGCTTTCTTGCTTGCACAATGGGGGAATATATACAAGGGTGGAGGCTGAAAACAGTTTTCCTCTTCTTAGTTGTGTAATCCAAAAGAACTCAAGTACAAAGAAATAGAAGAACCCTATATATGGGTCTCAAACCAAACTCAACTAACTAAGGTGGCATACTAACTGAGCCACGAACTAGAGTAGATAAGGATAGCTATCATGTAGCTATTATTTATGGGCGGTGTACCAACCGCGTCTGCAACTGACAAGTCGGTGACATAAATACACAACGGTCACCCTGGCGTATCATGAGTGGAGCTCGATATCTCAACATGATGTACACAATATGTAAACTAAAAAATAAGTATAAAGTATACATACCTTGCGAGCTCACCCATCTTGTAAATGATATCATGCACATCTTTCGAAACACAATGGGATATACTAGTAGGAAGGATGAACTGTATGTAAATATTCATATATTGTTAATTAGTCTACATAGTTACTCCACTAATTGATATATTTATGGCTATGAAAATCGTTACTTGAATTTCATACATTGTTAATTAGTCCCATACTAGTAGAAGATGACGATATAATTACACTTGGATCATAAGGACAAATATGATTTCATTTGATATATATGTCATATTCCCTAAATGCATGCATTGATACTAACAATATGGAGGCAAACATTTTGATATTGTAAGACTAGGAAAATCATGTCATGTTGATCCAAAAACAACCAAAAGCTAGCATCTAATCAGTTTAATTGTTACTGCGCGTCTGTCAGCATGTGTAATAAGTATTATCTGCACATATATACGTGCTTACAGACACGCTACGCAAATATTAAATTTTTTTAAAAAAAGTTATGCCTTTCTTTTCAAACCAATGCTTTCCTGCGTTTTTTGCGCATTTTCTGCAGTTCGAGCTCGACATCACTAATCATGTCTATCTATCACTTCATGAAGACAACGAGGGAAGGAAATAAGAGTAAAAAGAGGACTGAGGAAGGAAGAGCCAAAGAGTAAAGAACAAGAGCCAAATAGCAAGGAAGAGAAGAAGATTCAAGCAACTTACCAAGGGAAGGAAGAAGGAGGACAAGGAGCTTGCAACCTAGTGGCCACCCGTTGGAACAAGCAAAGAAGGTGAGTTCTTCTTCTCTCTCTCAATCTTGTTTTCTTTCTCTGTCTGTTTCTCTCTCTCTCTCTCTCTCTTTACATGCTATAGACTGTCATCTATGGAGGTTTTTTTGCGCGTTTTTTAACCAAGTTTGAAAAAAATAGTCCGACCATACGCATCTGTCAACATGTCGAGATGACAGTGTAGACGCAGGTATAGACGCGAAAATAAACGTACTGACAGACACACACAGAGATGCAGATATAGATGTAGCATGTATTATGTTTTATCTGAACAGGGTAATATGATTTTTCTTATGTAGATGTGGAATCCTGGATCTTCCAGCACTGATCTTGAGTTGGAACGCATGAAAAACACCTTAGTGGAGTTTTCTAGAGGTGTTAGTAGCTTTTTTGGAGGTTTTCCAAACCAGGAGCAATTTATGGGGAGATGACCAATTATCTTGGTCGCCCTGCCACTGTAGAGGAGGTTTTCAGTGTGATGTTTGGGACACCTATCACATCTTTGCCTAGCACTGCCGCACAAACACCAAAACCTTGGCACACCTCTACTAATAAGTACTCCATGCACTATGCATACACACAGATCAACTGATGCACAAGGATTAGCTGAAGTACATGGATCGGCCGAAGCACGTGCATCTGCAGAAGTACGTACATCGAGTGAGGTAGACGGTAGTGCCCATCGAGGGAGGAGGGAGAGTCGTGCGGGAGGACAAGGAGGTCGAGGGCTTTGTGGGGGTTGCATAGGAGATGGCTCTTGATCACCCTCATCAGAAAATGAGAGAGGTGAGTCTCCACAAATGTACTACTCTACTCACTGATGTTGGTGGTATCTTGCATGACTCTGAGGAGAGGGAAGTGATAGCCTACTTGAGGAGTGTCGTGCATACCGCATACAAAGATTGCATGATTCCCTTCAAGCACCAAAAAAATGGTTTGTGGCAAGAGGTGCTGCGGGCAGTACATAGAAGGTACCCTAATCCCGAGAATTCACGATTCTCAGATGATTGGCGACGGTCAAAGGTGAGATACGCGCTTCATAACAAGAGGTCTCACCTTATGATGCGTGCCAAGGAGTCACTACGAAGACAAGAGCAAGGGCGCCCTGGATATGGCCAACCACCCAATTGCCACCGCAGGAAGTGAAAAAAGGCCAAGAAGAGAGCGACAAAGAAAATGACAAGTCGCCAGCATGCAGAGGCGCAACGTGTCCAGATGGCAACCATGGGATCGTCGCATTATGGATAGGGTGGCAGGGAGTCATGGGAGGCTAAGTTTGTAAGTATTATTTAATTTCTTTTTTTAAATTAACTTTTGTAATTTATTTCACTTCATTATGTAGTGTATTCTAATACGTTGTATGTTCAAATTGTTTTGTAGTATCATATCGTTGGTAGGATTCCTACTCCTAGAGAGGTAGGCTACCATCGAGGTCATAACTGGACGTCCACTTGTTGGCATCATTTCTAAGAGGAGGGACTTATCACGGAGGAGCAATATAATCGTGCCATGAGGATTCCACAACCAGAAGAGGTATGTTTTATTTTTTACATGAAAAGTATAGGTAACTCTAATTTATTGTTTGTAATGGTATTTATATACCTTAATCCTTTGTGTAGGCGAACCCTGATGCAGTTGAGGATAGCGAAGGGGGGACTAGCAGTAGCGGTGGCGGCAACGGCAGTGGCACAGGCAGCGGTGGTGGTAGCCATGATGATGCCTCTTCTGAGGAGATGTAGAGGAGTCCCATGCATGCATGCCTCCCCTTGGCTTGTAGTTTTCATTTTTGATATGTATTACTTTCAGCTAATGCTTGCAACCATGACTATGCTTGAGGTCACAAGCACTAGAACTCATCATGTAAAAATGTTTCATCTATATATATGAAATTTTGTGTTCTACATACATTGTTTTGTTTTCAGTACAAAAATCTTCGAAATAATCTTTCTCTGTTTTCCCTAAGCAAACAATTTGATGTTGATGGGGGGAAAAAAACCAGAGAGCATGTGGCTTACAAAGCCACATGCTATCTGATTTTTTTTTCACACCTCTGTTTTGCATGTCTATCAGCGCATCTAAATTGCAGGATAAATGCGCATCTATTCTCATCAAAAACTTGCAGAGTAAACACTTTTTTAGACGCGCAGATACACGCGTGTATAGACGCAAAATATGAATATATCCACTTTTTTATAAATATGATTATATATTTGGGTAGTGCGTCTATATGTGCGTCTATATGGGCATGTAACTCTCACTATAAGCGTGCTTTTAGATGCGAAATTTTAGACGCAGTAGTAGACGCGGTAATAAACACGCTCGACATTTTTTAACATAGTTTAAATATTGCATCTACAAGTGCGTCTATGGAGGTTTTTTGTTGTAGTGACGTACCCTATTAACCCAACTTAATCAATACCTTAAGTTCAAATAGCAATACATATGTTATTCCAATTTACTAATTAGTCTTTTGCTTCCAAGAAAATATATAATCCCCGTATCTTGGTCACTTTACCCAAGAAATGTACTATATCAAGATGATTATTCATCTTCTTGCAAGATAACTTGCATAAGAATCTACCAATCTTATTCCGAGGAATTGGCCATTCCCTTGTGATCAAATCACAAGATCGAGCGAATCTGCAACTTGTTGCACAAGTGTTACATCAAATCTATGGGACTATTTACCCATCGAATGGAGTCTTATAATCATGAAATCATGATTAGATATAACGATCCGTTCTTGATTGCATTAGGCCGACATTGACGGTCCTAGGGTTCCAAGTTCAAACCGATTTTCATCTTTTTAGCGAGAGATTCTTAGGGTAGAAGCCCTAAATCGTCTCTCACAAGTACATCCTATTGTCCCTACATTCCGTGAAGGTGGCCAAGTCTTTAGGTTTAAGAGTTTCAGCTTTAGCAATAAGAGCGATTAGGTAATGTCCTCAGCATGCTAACCCTAGTTAGCTCTTTGGGATATGTTGCATTGAATTAACCTTTCCTAAATGAGTACCTCGCGGTTTTAGGTGTTTCGGTTTAAACCATTTTGACTTTTCTATTCTTGAAGATAATTACGCTACCATTTCTGTAACCACATGATTCATTGTCTACATATAATTTGATTTACAAACCCTAACTTTTTGGGTTAAGATCAAAGCATAGGTTAAGTTATAGCATAATTCCAATTGATCATCCTATAACATGCAAACAAGATTCATGCTACTAAGCTTTAGGATTTTATGTTTTAACATGCAGCCTTTTTCTACTTTCTTTTCCGAATGAATTTGTCGTATGCTGAACTTACACACCCTTTCGTTGATTTAAGTTTTTAGGCCACTTGCCTAGAGTTAAATCTTCTTCATGCAGCCCTAGCAATTTCCTACAGTTGTTAGTAACTTTCTTTAAGAATCATTTCGAAAAAGATGTTCAATAATGCGATATGTGGTTTATTCCTTCCATGCTTAATTGAAGTGTACTATCATAATTCTGTTTTATAAAAATTAATTAATCTAATTTCATTACTTTGCAATGCATAAAAATGACTTGCTAGAAATGCATAGAAATCTTATGCTCACTTTATTTTTGTTCGTTTTATTGAAAAATACTAATGACCGCATCCCTCAATTATGATCTATTAGCCAAAGTATTTTCAATCGAAAAAACATGCATCCTTATTCCTCAAATGATCCATGCATAATTGAAATATTACGACGTTAATCAAATTTAGGAAGAAGAACCTAGTCTTGTGGTGAAATGTCCACATGGATGTTAGGAGACGATCCTCCTGCAGTTGCACCTTGTGCTTTCTTAGGAGCCATCGCGAATTTGGCCTTTCTGCCTTGGACAAAAGTTTATGATGTTGGCTGTCTCCTTTGCACGCGGAACTCCCTTTGTGATTCCACTGTCCTTCAGAATTGAACCTTAGAAATGGAGCTTATGAATTTTCCCTTCCTTTCGTAGAAGCTCCGAGGGTGTAAATTGTCTTCATGGAAAGGGGGAAAAGAAAATAGCTTTGTGGTATGAAAAAGGGGGGGGGGGGGAAAGCTTAATTTTCCTTTTACAAGCTCAGGTGGAACCCCATGGGGGGGAAAGAAAAAGGGGATAATAAATGGTCTTTAATGGATTGGAAAAAGGGGGAAGCAAGGGGTGTACAAGACCTTCTAAAGGAAGGCTTTAAGAAAGCCACCTGAAGGGGGGCTTCCTAGGAGGCTTTAGAAGCTTCCCCAAGAAGCTTCTAAAGCTTCTAGGGTTAATGGAGGCCCACGTGGAGGAAGGGAAAGGCGGTAGATCAACAACAGCGTGTTCCCCTGTGGCGGTGGCATTGTTGTGGCAGCTGGCGGCTTGCTCCTTCTCTCGACTGCGGGACATTACCGACACTTCACTCACTATCACCAACAGTTGGGCCACTCCTCCCTCGACCCTTCCGCTCTGCTCCTCTCCCACTTCCTCTCCTCTTCCTCCCAATGTCGCCCCTCCTCTCGACCGCAGCGTCAGCAGTGTGACGGCTCCCTCACAGCCTGGAAATGTCCCGCCGTTCTCCCCAGCTTACTCTACGGCCAGCATTATGCTTTCCAATCAGCAGTGTGATGATAATTACCCCCTCCTTTCTCCTCTTCACACGACCACCATCAATACTTCCCTTCCCCACAGCGGGTTTATATGGGAGAGGGAGAGGTACCTCCCTCCCTCCACGCGCCATTTTGCATGGCATTAACCCTCCTGCAAGCTCCAACAAGGAGCTTATTCACTCTTGATATTCCCCTCTCCTCCAGCCCGACAGTCGGCTACGGGAAAAAGGGGAATAATAAAAAAAATTGCCATTTATTCCTAAATTTTATCCTTTTGGCCTCCTAAGAGGAGATTCATATAAAGAATCCATGTTCTAGAATCGGGAAGGTTACAATATGTGAGAATATCATCAAACAATGCAAAGAAAAACTGAAAGATAAGTCCTTTTAAGATTGTTCGTGAGGCTTTAAGAGTAATAAGGGCATTGGATTTATTAAAATTTTAATGTGGGTTAAATGATACAATGTGCACATATAACTTCTTGGCTCATCTTATTTATATAAACTATGGGTTTATTTTGTCAAAGATTCAGTGTTTTTAATTAAGGTTAGTGGTGCAATGATAACTTAATGTTATTAGGAATTAAATGTACATTATAGTACATGTGAATAAAGAGGTAATATTTGTCAAATTAGTTGGTAAGAAAGCAAAGTTAAAGACAAATATGAAAATGGGGGACTTAGAAGAAGTTTTTTTAATTTCTTTAAAATTTTGAATCTATTTGATTAAATATATGTTATCAAAAGATCCTCAAAAATATATGCCCTTATTCAATTATAGTTATTTTTTTGTGCCGAAGGAGATGAATTGGTTATATGGAATGGGGGTTTAGAAAGAGGGGTTTTGTACTTTGGGAGGGATTTTTTTGGGTGAAATTTACTAAATTTGGTTATAAAAGAGGTTCAAAACGTAAATTTTTAGCTATAATTCACACAAAAATTGACCCCTTGTTATCAAATATTGTTATAAGCTAAAATTTTGACAAATTAAGTTGCCTAGATAGCAATGTAAAGAGGTATACTAAATCAAAAACATAATAACTTTTGTATATAAATTTCTCATAAAATGTACATTGTATATGCTATTTAACATTACATAAGTATATGAGTATGTATGTGTATATGCTTGTAAGTATATATACATTTCTTATCTAACCTTGTGAAAAATTTAGACGATAAATGACATTTGATCAATGCTTTTCTCTTTGCTCTCTATTTTTAATTTTTTCCTTTTAAATGTAATGAAAGTAATATAGAGATGGGTTTCTTGTTGTCAAGATAAAAATTTTCAAAAGTAAGGTTTTAAAAAATAAATTATCCAAATGAGGGATTCATATTAAAGCTTTAAATTTTTGGGGGTATTCATTACTAAAGAAATTTAAAATTTAATATGTTTTTTTCTTAAATAATTATTTATTTTGGCTTAAAAAAATAAAAATTTCATCAAAAAAAGATATGCAAAAGAATATAAAATGGGATTAAAGAGATAAACACAAAAGCAAATCAATTTATGCACATGGACATATCAAGCACTACAAGATATAGGCCTTATACCGACATTAAAAGCGACGAAAATGTTCATAAAGAAATTTTCCCTCGTCATCACAAAAAGTGTCATTATTGGCAATGCCATAGAACAGTCGATATCAGCGTCATTATTTCCGTCACTATTTGCGACACTGATACCGATGGAAATAGCGACGCTGATAATAATAGCGGCGCTGATATTATCAGTGTCACTATTTGTATCGGTATACATTGCAAATGCGACGCTGATACCGCCGCAAATAGCGACGATGATAACGACGCTTTGCGACGCTAATAGTGATGCGTGTAGTAAATTTGCGATGCTAATAGCGACGGTAACAGGGGGAAAAAATTGTAGCAAGGCAGCAAGCTGCCCTGCCACATATAGCACTATGTGCTTTATTTGGGCCATACAAAATAGTTTCACTAATATGTACAATGCTCATGTAAATAAAGGCAAAGTATACTTAAATCATTAGCACTGATACATTAAATAAATACATGATCGCATAATGAAAGTGATCGATACAATCATGGCAAGATACTACTACTACATAGAAAATGTCTACACAAATCACGTGACAAAAAAAGAAGGGTATGTGAGCTCCAGGGATCCAAGGGCTAGCTGTAGATCATCGCCATTCGAAACCTCGTCCTGTCCACAAAGGAGCATTGAACAGACTCTACAAAAAAAGAAACAACTACACATCAGTCCACCATACAATAATGCATTCTAATTAAACATGGTAACTGTGGACAAGAAAGATGAGTGATTTACAAGGCCATCCTGTCCATAGAATTGGTCGATCAATGCAGTGAGACCATGCCTCTCTGCATATCGAGTCTCAAGGCCGGTGGGATCGCGATTTGTAATGGAGTACTACAAAGAAAATAAAATACAACTATTAGAAACATGATTGTCAGTACAAAGAATATTGCAAAAAAATAAGCAAGCAAAACAAAAGAAAAACATACAAAGTCCTCCAGATATGTCCTCCGCCACTCCCAAGATGATGGACCACTCCGGCCTCTAGTTGTTCCCTCGCTGCCTCACGCTGCTGTCTCCAACGTCCTAGAGAATATGTAGCCTCCTCCCTGAGTCGGTGCTAGTCGTCCTCGTCTAGCCACTCAGGCTTTGAAGCCCCACTCTTGAGTGCCTTGCGTGCGTCCGATTGTCTGTGTGACATATATGCACCCATGCACTCCATCATCCAGCCCGTAGAAAAACTATCTGTTGCGGCTCGTACGAGAAACTCCTCATGCAAGGATGCTACTATGTAGTCCTTGCTCCCCTCCAGTATGTTCTTCCAATGATCCAAGATGTTGTGCCGAAAAACTTATTGGCACAACTCTCTCATGCGATTTTGGGCATATCTAGGAGACCCTTGTATATCTGATGTACCTACCAGGATAGTATCTATCGGAGTAGCACCCATAGGGGCGCCACCTACGGATGACTGAGCAAAAGATGGAGTGAGTGGAGTAGACATATCCACCATAGGTGTGAAAAATCCCAGAGGTGACACAACTCCAACAAAAGGACGAGACGGAGACACCGCATCCGTACCTCCACAGCAACCACACCTGAGCCATGCTCTCTCGAACCGCCACGAGAGCGAGGAGTAGAACCTGCATCCTAAGCCGACCGCAGGCTAACTGCATCTAAATCTCTTCAACATCCCCGTAAACCACTCCCTTCATCTGGCCCAAGTCTGGAGCGTCAACCTCATCTGCTAGAAAGTGAAGCAATAGAGCGCACAGAAGTAGATCTAATAGAGCGGCCTGACGGTGTCCTAGTTTGCCATATCTCTGAATTTCTCCATTTGATCTGGAGACATACACGTGAAGACATACTTTCGTCTGGTTTATGCATAGGTGATTCGCTCCAAAAATTTTATGGATGGATTATGGTTAACATCTATCTCTATCTTGTTGATAATTTTTAAAATAGAATCATTAAATGGGATGATAAATGAGTTTTTGTACTTATTTTATTGATAATTTTAAGAATACTATCATTGAATTAGATGAAAAATAATTTTTTGTACTTGTTATAATGATCATAAGTCTTAATACATATACATGTATATAGAGAGAGAAAGGAGACTTACCATGAAGTCTTGAATTAGCTTGAAAGGATTTTACTTTTCTAAGAACTACTTTGATAAATGCCCGAATCATTGTTAAATGAGACTATTCGAAGTCATGCTTTGCCTAGAAGCAAAGCTATTGACTCTAGAGTAAGGTTTTGTGGACTAGAGATATGGCATAGTAATCCAAATGACATCCAACCACAAGCCCTTAAAGATTGGAGGGAAGTGTTTCTATTGGAAGATTAGCCCAACTCCCACCTGGACAAGCTTGCCAATGATCATGATGTGCCCGTACTTGTGCAATCATAGAACCCAATTTTCAAAATAAAAAATAGAATGCCTCTCATAGAAGGAAGGGATCTCTTCCACTACCAAATCCACATCTAGAATTATGAATATAATGACTTTTCTAAGTAAAGAAGTCATGTTGGAAAAATCCAACACCAACAACATAATGTGTAACAATACTCAAGTGTGATAATATACAAAGAGAGCAACATGTCAATTTTAGGCTAGGGCTGTTGGCTCGCCAACAACTAGGATTGTGAAGTTGTTGATAGGCTATTTTCTTGTTATACATAAGCAACCAATCTAAAAACTACACCTAGCATGTACATCGAGGCTGAAGTCCCAATCAATCCCAGCTTTCTGATCTGGGACATGACCTATAACTAAGTATAATTAGTTATATTATCAACGATACAAAGATTCGTACTCTTATAAGGCCACGAACTTTTGAACTTCACGCATCTCTCCAAATCAGATGGAGATTCAAAGATATGGCAGACCAGGAGCTATCTCAGACAACATCAAGCCGCTCTATTAAATATACTTTGGCGTGCTCTGAGACTTCAGTTTCTAGTAGATGAGGTGGACGCTCTAGACTTGGTCCAGATGGAGGGAGTGGTTCAGGGGGATGCTGCAAAGATCCGGATGCAATGAGCCTACGGTCGGCTCCGGATACAGGTGCTACTCCTCACTCTCGTGACATTTCTAGAGAGCGTGGCTCCGGTGGTTGCTATAGAGGTACGGACGTGGTGTCTCTATCTTGTTGTTCTACTATAGTTGCGTCACCTTCAGGATTTGTCACACCTATGGGGACGTGTACTCCACTCACTACGGATTTTGCTCAGCCGTCCGCAGGTGGCACCCTTATGGGTGCTACTTTGACAGATACTACCCCGACAGGTACATCAGATGTACATGGGTCTCCTGAATATGCCTAGGAGCATGGTCGCAGGTGGGAGAGGACCCATCTTAGGCATACCCCAGAGGGGTATGCCTATCTTGTAGATGATAGGTCAAGAGCCATCATCATGAATGATGAGGGGAGGAGGGTGATGGCCCGCATGAGAGAGTTGTGCCACCAAGTTTTTTGGCACAACGTCTTGGATCATTAGAAGAACATACCAGAGGGGAGCAAGGACTATATAGTAGCATCCTTGCATGAGTAATTTCCGGTACCATCCACAACAAATAGGTTTTCTAGGGGCTGGATGATGGAGTGCATGCATGCATACATGTCACACAGACAATCGAACACACGCAAGGCACTCAAGAGTGGGGCTTCAAAGCCCAAGTAGCTAGACGCAGACGACTAGTGTCAACTTAGGGAGGAGGCTATAGATTCTCTAGGATGTTGGAGATAGCAACGCAAGGCGGTGAGGGCATGACTAGAGGCCAAAGTGGTCCATCGTCTTGGAAGTAGCGGCCACATGACATATCTAGAGGACTTTGTATGTTTTTCTTTTGTTTTGCTTGCTTATTTTTTTGCAATATCCTTTGTACTGACAATTGTATTTCTAACAGTTGTATTTTGTTTTCTTTGCAACACTCCATTACAAATTGCAATCCCACCGGCCTTGAGACTCGATATGAAGAGAGGAATGATATCAGTGCATTGATTGATCGATTGTATGGATGCGGTAGCCTTGTAAGTCACTCATCTTTCTTGTCCGTAGTTACCATGTTTAATTAGAATGCACTATTGTATGGTGGACTAATGTGTAGTTGTTTCTTTTTTTGCAGAGTCCATTTGAAGTTCCTTTGCGGCGGGACGAGGTTTCAGATGGCGATGATCTATAGCTCGCCCTTGGATCCCTAGAGTTCACATACCCTTCTTTTTTGGTCATGTGATCTGTGTAGACATTTTCTATGTAGTAGTAGTATCTTGCCATGATTGTACTGGTCACTTTCATTATGCGATCATGAACTTATTTCATGTATCAGTGTTATGATTTAAGTACACTTTGCCTTTATTTACATGAGCATTGTACACATTACTGAAACTATTTTGTATGGCCCAAATAGCTGCCATGCCACAATTTTTTTTCCCTTGTTACCGTCGCTATTAGCATCGCAAATTTACTATACGTGTCGCTATTAGCATTGCAAAATGCATCGCAAAGCGTCGTTATCAGCGTCACTGCTTGCGTCGGTATCATGCGATGCTGATACCGATGTAATTAACGACGTTGATACCGATTGTTCTATGGCGTTGCCAATAATGAGGCTTTTTGCGACGACGAGGGCAAATTTCTTTATGAACATTTTCATCGCTTTTAACGTCGATATAAGGCCTATATCTTGTAGTGTATCTACCATGATATTTCTCTTAATACTCCGGACCATACCTTACTCGATAGGGGAAAACTAGTGAATCTACTTAAGCTTTTTTTCAAGAGTAGATGAAGGATTTTCAAGCCCTTTTATTGCTTTTTAAAATGGAATAGCTCTATTTTGGTCAACGTGGCTATGCTTCACTAGACTTCATATTTAAGTATCTTCCCCAAGTTCCTTAAACTAAAGGGACAAGCTCGAGTAGAAGTACAAAGAAGTAGAAGAAATATAGATTGAGCTATGGAGTAACAGAGCAAGAGAGAGAGAGGCACATGATGTGAGAACTCTAGCAATCACAATGTGTGACCAGCCTTCCCTTATTTAGTAGTCATTGAAAGAATGAAGAATAAAGTAATAGTGATGGGCACTTGCCACTTGCAGTCTACAAGTGTGCAGTCATGGTGTGTAAAGTAAATAGAGACTTGCATAGGCACATGTGCCTTTAACCCCAACAACCTTTGACCTAAATGTGAATGTTTCTCTAGTGAGGAGAGAACAAGAAAAAAGCAACCAAGTATAAATTTATGCAAAGTAAAACTGGATGAGGAAGAGTAGTCATCTCAATGACATCCTATGTCCATCATCTTCCTAAGGAAGATAAAACATCCCACTAAGAGACTTTAATGAGAAAATCTCTAGGATTATTGTTAGTCAAGATCTTGACATGCTCAATAGACTTGTCCTCTACCAGTTCCCTCATGAAATGGTTCCAGATCTGAAAGTGCTTTGTATTCGCATCATGGAAAATTCAATTCTTAGCAACCTAAATAGCACTCATAGATTCCAAATGTAGTGTAGCAGTAATAGTATTATCAAGGTATGCCACTAGATGGTCCAACCATAGGACCTCCTATTGATTTTACTGGTTTTGTTAGGCTAGACACTTATGATCTGTAAGTTGGTTCTTTCTAGTGTGAATGCACTTTAGATAGGTGAAGTGGACATTTGTTAATATCTGTATAATAGCAATTATTTTGGAAATATCTCATTATGTATCAATCTGATGATGAAGGAAGTTATTGATCTATTTCGAACAATGGTCTTGTTATTTTGGAAATATCTCATTATATATCAATCTAATGATGAAGGAAGTTATTGATCTATTTTGAACAATGTTCTTGCTATTTTGGAAATATCTCATTATGTATCAATCTGATGAAGGAAGTTATTGATCTATTTTGAATAATGTTCTTGTTATTTTGCTATTTTAACTAATGATTTTGTTCTTTTTTTGTGTAGGTTCTATCATTTGTGATGTTTCGATGTTTCCTATGTTGGATTATCTTTCAGGAGATGTGTGTGCTAGTTCTAGTTGTATATTAGGGTCAAAAACACTTGGTGATATTGTCTCATTCTATTTTTACTAAACAATCATGGAAGATATCAATTCAATCATGATATAGTGATGGATTTTCATGCAACACCTTGTTGTGATTGGGTAGTGGTGGCAGTTATGGCAGTTGTAGCACATGTAAAGGTGTATTCCTAGTCTACAAGATAAAATGGTTTTCTTTCACCTCAAATATCATTCTTACATGCTTCAAAGCAAGACGAGTCCATGCTTAGGTGGGTTGTAGATGGGAATAGTTGCAACATACTTGAGGATATTTGATAAGAAGAAGAAATTGTCATAAGCAATCTAAGGTGCAAGCTCAGAATGCATGTGCATCAAGATAGGCTTCAAGTTTGGGTCTATATGTGAATTATTTCATGAGAAAACCTCCTAATATATTGTACCTACAACAACTTATTTTAGGGGGTTTCATTCTTAATCAGATTGTTAATTTAAGGAGGTAGTTACAATTTAATCTATTGCACCAAAAACCACCTAAGAAACCAATCCCTTCCATCATGGCTCAGTGTAACCCTGTAGTTAAGTAGACCAAGTTTTATGGTGATAAGGAGGATCTAGATTGGCATATGGCACAATTTGAAACCCATGTTGTGATGTATTAGTAAATGATCAGGTTACGAAGAATCAATCTTGCAACTTAATGGATTGGTGTAGTACATATGGGCTAGCACTATTACAATGGCAAAAAGCAAGGAATCATCATCACATAGGCGATACACAAGCACATTGCAAATAACCTCGCAAATGTACATCTTTTATGTGATGAGAAATTTGAGGCTATAAGAAACAAAAATGCATCGTTTTTGCATCGCATAAGCGGTAAGACTCTGGGAAAATTTTTAACGTCACTTAAGCGACAAGTTCCTATCCTTGCTTAAACGAAGCCATCTGTGAACAAACCCGAACACTCCTTTCCTCTATGTTTCTCTTTGTTTCTTGCCATTTGCTATGCGTCCTCTCAAACACACACACACACACTCTCTCTCTCTTTAGATCAGATCTGGTGCATCTCTCCCCCTTGCACACGCAATCTCTCTCTCTCTCTCTCTCTCACACACACACACACACACATCTCTCTCTGTCATGTGCACTCTTGGTTGTCTTTCCTCTCTCTCTCTCTCTCTCTGTGGCTCTCTTACTCCCTCTCTCTCTCTCTCTCTCTCTCTCTCTCTCTCTCTCTCTCTCTTTATTTTTGGACATAAATCCTTTCCTTGCGGTCACTCTAGACATTGTGTACTTTGGTCCAGTTTTTGCATAGGTGATTCGCTCCAAAATTTTTAGGGATAGATTATGGTAAACATCTATCTCTATCTTGTTGATAATTTTTAAAATAGAACCATTAAATGGGACGATAAATGAGTTTTTGTACTTATTGTATTGATAATTTTAAGAATACTATCATTGAATTAGATGAAAAATAATTTTTTGTACTTGTTTTAATGATCATAAGTCTTAATACACATACATGTACATAGAGAGAGAAAGGAGACTTACCATTAAGTCTTGAATTAGCTTGAAAGGATTTTACTTTTCTAAGAACTACTTTGATAAATGCCCAAACTGTTGTTAAATGAGACTATTCGAAGTCATGCTTTGCCTAGAAGCAAAGGTATTGACTCTAGAGTAAGATTTTGTGGACTAGAGCTATGGCATAGTAATCCAAATGACATCCAACCAGAAGCCCTTAAAGACTAGAGGGAAGTGTTTCTATTGGAAGATTAGCCCAACTCCCACCTAGACAAGCTTGCAATGATCATGATGTGCCCGAACTTGCGCAATCATAGAACCCAATTTTCAAAATAAAAAATAGAATGCCTCTCATAGAAGGAAGGGATCTCTTCCACTACCAAATCCACATCTAGAATTATGAATATAATGTCTTTTATAAGTAAAGAAGTCATGTTGGAAAAACCAACACCAACAACATCATGTGTACCAATACTCAGGTGTGATATTATACAAAGAGAGCAACATGTCAATTTTAGGCTAGGACTGTCAGCTCACCAACAACTAGGATTGTGAAGTTGTTGATAGGCTATTTTCTTGTTACACATAAGCAACCAATCTAAAAACTACACCTAGCATGTACATCAAGGCTGAAGTCCCAATCAATCCTGGATTTTGGATCTGGGCCATTACTTATAACTGGGTATAATTAGTTATATTACCAATGATACAAATATTTGTACTCTTATAAAGCCACAAACTTTTGAACTTCACGCATTTGACCTTAGTACTTGGGAACGAGTTGACATGTAGCACTAAATTCAGTACCTCGGTGAATAACATGGAAACTACCAACCTGTCAATACTAGAGCCTAACATGGAAACAAAACAAATAGGGACTTCAACCCAGGAGAGAAATTTTGGCAGGTCTCGACCCCAAATGTCTAACTTCATTAGCTTGGAACCAAAGAAACAAGTACTTCAGAACTTGATACTTAAAAACCATGTACTCTTATAAAACCACATACTTTGATATTTGGTAGAATAGATCTTCGTACTTGTGAACGAGTTGACACATAGTGTTGAATTTGGCACCTAGGTGAAAAACATGGAAATCACAAACTTGTTGACGTTACAGCCTAACATGGAAAACCAGAAAGTTACTAATGTTAGAGTATAACATGGAAATAAGATGACTAGAAACTTAAATGCAAGAGAGGGATTCTGCGAGGTCTCGACCCATATTTCTAACTTCATTAGCTTGGTGCCAATGAAAGAGGTACTTCAAAACTTGAAACTGTAAAACCAGGTACTCTTATGGAACCACATACTTTGATACTCAGTAGAATAGATCTTGGTACTTGGGGACGAGTTAACGTATAGTGTTGAATTTGGTAGCTCAATGAAAACATGAAAACCACGAAATTGTTCACGTCAACATGGAAAACCAAAAAGTTGTTAACGTTAGAGAACAACATGGAAATAAGATGAGTAGAAACTTCAACCCAAGAGAGGGATTATGTGAGATGTTGACCCAAATATCCAACTTCATTCACTTGGTACCAACGAAATAGGTACTTCAAAATTGGTACCGTAAAAGCAGGTACTCTTATGGAACCACGTACTTTTATACTCGGTACAATAGATCTTGGTACTTGACGACAAGTTGACGCATAGCGTTGAATTTGGTATCTCAGTAAAAAACATAGAAACCATAAACTTGTTACCAAAAAGTTATTAACATTAGAGCATAACATGAAAATAGGACAAGTAGAAACTTCAATTCAAGAGAGAGATTTTGTGATGTCTCACCCCAAGTATCTAATGCCATTATTTTGGTGCCAATAAAAGAGGTGCTTCGAAACTTGATACTTTGAAACTAGGTACTCTTATGGAATCACATACTTTGGAACTAATAAATAGAAAAACATGGAAACCACCACAAACTTTTTAATGTTAGATCCTAACATGGAAACCCACAAACTTGTTAACATGTATAACTCTATAAGCTTTCCGCTTGGGGATAACGTACTTCGAAACTTGATACTTTCAGATCAAATACTCTTAGGGAACCACGTACTTTGAAACTTTATTAGCTAAATGTTTAACTTTATTAGGTTGGTACTTTGGAACAGAACTTGATACTTTTGGATATATAATACTCAACAATAAACAAATTCAAATATATACTTGTTAGCTTGCCAACAAAAAATTAAGTACTCAACAATAAACAAATCCAAATATGAAACCAACAAAGGTCAATGTATATCATCAAGAAGTATCTCCAAATGTGTACATGCAAAGCATACATGTCTAAGTGTAGTAACATCATCCCTCCTATATACAAAATAGACGAACAAATGTCAATGTATATCATCAATAAACTTGTACAGGTGTGTGCATACAAAAAATATAGGTCATGTCAACCGTCACATCTATAAAATGTATGAATAAATCTATGGAAAAATGACTAATATCGCTAACCCAAAAAACCCTAACTGGAGCCGCTACACTACATAGACCCACATGAGCCCTCTATGTCTCGCTGCTACCACCACTACTGCCATCTCCAGCACCACCACCATCACCACAACCACCATCACCACCGCTGCCCCTCTTTGTCTCTTGACATTGCCACTTGGCCTCTTGTGTCGCCACCTCTACCATATCACTCTCTCCATGCTGCTCCTGTATTAATTAGTGAAATCAAACATGAACATGTAGTTAGTGAAATGTGTTAAAAACATATTACATCTAACTTGAAAAAAATAAAAAAATATAATATTGATACTCACAAGTGGGTCTGCTGTGTCCTGAAGAGTCGTGCACAAGGCTCGGTATCTGTGGTATGTCGCATACTCTGTCTCTTACTTTGTAGACGCACAACTATAGTTTTTGGTATGCATTAAACAAAACCAAAGACTTATTGATTTATTAACTTGTCAATATTTTCTATAAAAGTCCAAATTTAACTAGCCTTGACTTACAAATGTTGCCACAAATCTAATCCATCCCATCTGGCCTAGTCTCCAGCCTAGTCTGGATGTGTGACCTGCTGCTACTCATCTCCATGTAGCCTCCTACATAAATTTCAAAAATTAGAATTGCATAGTTTAGAGAGTAGTTATCATACATCTAACAAAGATCACAATAATTTAAATTTAAGTTATTTATTGCACATACCCTATGCTGAGGAAAGTTGGTCCGTAGGCATCTCTCCCTACGAAAGTCTTGTGACATCTCTATGCACATATCAGTCTTCCTTTTGTTTGTCTCCACCATACAATACCGCCTGCTTTTTTCCACACTTAAGTAAGCATTGATTCCATCATATCAGTTGATGCTTATCTTAGTGTGGAAAAAATAGGTGCTACTTTATGGTGGAGACAAATAAAAGGAGCATATATATATAAATATATATAATTTTTTTATTTCTCGTGGAATAAACATTTTAAGATATCAAAGAATCTATTACATTTTTTTATTTTACTAGTTTTTTGGTTTTAGGGTTTGATTATTTCATTCAATAAATGTCTCACATTTTTGTGGTACTTAATAAGTAGATTTGGATAGATTAGAGGGTACACCACCACATTTGACCAGTGATGGCTAATTAGATGCCATTCACATCAAATGTAGTATGGTATTTATGATTGAGCGCTAGCACTTGAGGAGCGATATGAACCTATGGTATGTGACTAATCTTTCTTACTTTCACTATTTTTTAAATAAATAATGGCTTATATATGTGACATCTAGACTTCTTGAATTTATACATAATTCTAAAGTTTCAATTCATGCATTTGGATAGGTGGTTTTGAAGGTGGATTGGTTTCGAACAGAGTACAAAGGTAGTAATGCCACAATGAGACAAGAGCCATCTGGATTTTGGTCCACCATCGATTTCTCCAAGTTAATAGAGGCTTCAAAGGAGCCATATATTTTGCCAGCTCATGTTAAATAAGCGTTTCTCTACAAGAATGCATATGATCATCCATAGTGGCAAGTTGTGCATGTCCAGCCTAGAGGTCACTGGTTGTTTGATGGCACAAACATAGTGGTTGATGATCAAGGTGAAACGGCCTTGCCTTCCGATGTAGGTGCATCAACATCAGACAGTCATAGAGTTCTTCCTTTCAATCACAATGACCTTGTTGACATTCAAAACAACAAAGATCCACACCACAATATTATAGACACAAAAGAGGAGGAAACCGATCACTTGACATTTGGCTACCATTTGGTTACCCTCCAAAGACACCCCTTCGATTGATTACAGTATATATATTTTCAAGAGCCATAGAGTCCAAACAATTGTGTGCCCTTAAAGCAACAAAGAAAATTGTGATTATCCTTTCATTCAACATAGACTCAAGTACCGAAATCTCTATATTCACTTATATGTTTAGACCAACTATTGCTACTATAATCAAGTCCACACATGTTTCTTGTGACAAACCTAAAAGAAGATATGTATCATTTAAAAAATTATTTACATGTGCCTTTCCACATGAAGGTACATCCAAACTTCATCTACACATCCTATCAATAACTTCTTCACACTTATAATGCATTTTAAAGACTACCTTATTGATAAGGAAGTACATGCTACAATATTCATTCAAAACCCCTTTTCTAAAAATGCCAAATTAGCCTAAAAACGGACCGTGAAGGTATAAGTTAAGCACCTTTGAGTTCAAATGTGAATAGAGCCTGTAATCATAAACATTCAACCTTAGGTCTTCTGACTTGTATATTTCATGTAAACTCTGCAATTAGGTGGCTGCGTGTCATACCATGCAATCTATGAATATGTAGATGGCAGACAATGTTAGCAGATTAGTTAGTTCATGGCTGAGTTTGTGCATGTGGTACAATAGGCTAGGAACCATAGGTATTTTAGGTATTTTATTTGCCATCATTTATTGTGATTTAGCATTTTATGTAGCTAGTAGTCAGCCAACATCTAATGCTAGTCGACCAGCCATATTTTATGGCCTTTTTTTGGCCTATATATTCTCAGGCTTCCACCTCACCGTCATTCCTTTGTCACCTGAGAGTTCTTGGAGAGAGGGAGTAGATGTGCTAGTGCCTCCATAGCCAGTGACTCACCTTGCTTCTGTATTATCTCATGTCTTGGTATATGGATTCCATTTCCCAAGCATCTCATTTCTTCTGAGTTCTTTGTGCAGTGTTCTTCTCTCTCTTGCAGTGCTTCTCTTTTCTCTCTTCCTTGTGTTCAGTAGTCCATTTTAAGAGTTTCCCACGCTTCAATCGTTACATCCACTTTTGACATCGTATTATATTTCAAGTTCTGACATTGTTTCAGATTTCAGGATATGATTTTCTACTACTCTTTTCTCATGTTTGAGGTCTATTTTTTATCTTCTATTGGTGATCTGACTTGATTATGAATATTGCGACTTGATCTATAGCCTGGGCGAAAATCTTTTGACAGTTTTTGACCTGTTTCCTACATCTTTCTTCAATATTTTGCAGTTTTCCATTTTCGTTTTTCAGTTTTTTGGGCCTATTTCAGGGCAAGGAACTTGTTTCTAACCCTTACTTATATGTGTTTTGGCTACAACAATCTGTGTTTATTGTTTGCAAGCTAAATTGACCTGTTTTTGTGCCAATCGACTATTGTTATTGTTCATTGTTTCAGACTTCAATGACCTATCACCAATGTAATAGAGAGTTTCAGGTTTTGAGTCTTCAAACTTTAGTGCAATACACTTCTACTCTTCAATTTGAGAATTCACTGTTCAATGAACCGTTTAAGTTTCAGCTTTGAAGTTTCATGATTGATGAATTTCTTTGAAATTTAAAATTTACTCTTTAGTGTGACATTTCAAGAAGAATTTTAGTTAAAGTATCATGTTTGTTTAGTTTCATTATAGATGTCTTAAATATATCTAGAAAATATATGATTTTTAGAACCCCATCTTGGTCCCCCGTCCTCCATCCCTAGTGGCTATGGATGTAGGTGCTGCGAGAACCATTTCCTAACTTGTTTGAATTATCTGAACCTGTCTAGCATACATTTAGCCTACAATTCTAGGAAATGAATAAGAAATCAAGGAAAGGAATAAGAAACCATTGCTAATTACCATTACACACACACATTCATATCAAAGCTTCTTGTAATGAAAGAAGCTGAGGGGAGAGAGAAAGAGAACAAGAAGAAGAAGGAAGAAGACTAGAAGAGGAGAGAGAAAGAGAGAAAAGAGGAGAGAAAAGAGAAGGAAGCCATGGAAGCTGGAGATGAAGGTGAAGAGTGTGATCTTGATAACCAAATGCTTGCGTCTTTCATCAGCATAGAGTTTCATGTGTGTTTGGGCCTTCTAAAGATTCATTTTGCATTGCTGAAGTAAAGCATGCATGCGATCCAATTCAGCTTGACTCTGAGGATTGATCTTATCAATAAACAAGACTATAGGAAGGGGAACCTTATACGAAACTCCAATGCTAGAGTGTGTGGAGTTATTATATGCAAACTCAGCTAAGTAAATCCACGTATCCCAACTGTGCTACACATCATGGAAAAAGTGCCTCAAGTATGTCTCAAACCATTTGTTCACTCTCTCAGTTTGGCCATCAGTTTGAGGGTGGTATGCAGTGGATGGAGCAATCTTGGTCCCCATGGAGGTGAAAACTGACTGCCAAAAGCTGCTCATAAACTTTGCATCCTGATCATGTACTATGACTTGTGGTAAACCATGCAACTTGAAGACATTTTCCATGAACTAAGTGGCCACCTACGAGGTAGTATATTGGACCTTAGTGGGGATAAAGTGGGCAGCTTTGGTGAGGTGATCAACTACCACATAGATACTGTTCCACCCTTTCTTAGTCATGGGAAGGCCGGTGATAAAGTCCATTGTGATGTGAGTCCATTTCCTGTCAGGGATGGGGAGAGGCTGCAAGAGGCCAGCGGGCCTGAGCGTACTATCCTTGTTCTCTTGGCATGGAACACATTTGGTCACAAAGTCCTTGACGTCCCTCCATAATCCTTTCCAATGAAAGCTCTTGGCAATCCTGTCATATGTTTTGAAAACACCCAAGTGACCTGCAGTGGGGCAAGAATGCATTTCTTCCATGATCTTCTGCATGAAGGGGGAAGTGTGTGGGATGACAATCTTGCCATGGGACCAAATAAGGCCATGCTTGAGAGCTGATATTGGGAGTTTTCAGCCATAACCCCATGCTGTAATTTCTGAAATATGTGGCTGAAATGGTCATCTAAGTAAGCCTCTTGGAGCTCTTCAACCCAATCACACTGTGCAATTTTGAGATGGATGACACTCTGCATGCCCACATTCGAGAGAGAGAATCAGCCACAATATTATCCTTGCCCCGCGTGTGTGAAATGTCAAAGTCATAGTTCTGTAAGGTTGTCACCCATCGCCTTTGCTTAGGAGTCAAAGTAGACTGAGTCAAGAAGTATTGGAGGACTCGGTGATTGCTTTTCACTTGGAAGCGGCTGCCATACAAATAGTGGTGCCATTTCTTGATGGCATGGAGGATGGCCAACATCTCTTGGTCATATACATTCATTTGCATCTCCTTCTCATCAAGCTTGCGGCTTTCAAATGCAATCACACCATGCTCTTGCAACAATATTGCACCAATACCTTGGCCACTAGCACCGCAATGAATGGTAAAGAGCTTAGAGAAGTCAGGGCAAACAAGGATGGGGGCTGAAGTAAGCGTGTCCTTTAACTATTTGAAGCTATGATCTGCAGTGGCATCCCAAAAGAATGACTCTTTTTTCAAGCGATCAGTCAAAGGTGCTGTAATGGTGGCATAGTGCTTAACGAAGCGTCTGTAGAATGAAGAGAGACCAAGGAAGCTATGCAAGGAGGTGGTGGTGGAAGGAGTGGGCCAATCCTTAACACATTGCACCTTTTTGGGGTTAGCCTATATACCATTTTTGCTCACAATGTGTCCCAAGTACTCCACAGATGTCTACATGAATATACATTTGCTCTCCTTAGTAAAGAGTCAATGCTCTCTCAATATGTCAAACACCCTCCGAACGTGTGTCAAGTGCTCCATAGATGACTTGCTGTAAATGAGGATGTCATCAAAGAAAACAAGCATGAACTTGAACAAAAAGGGCTGTAGGATTTTGTTTATGAGGCTTTGAAAGGTGGCAGGGGCATTAGTCAACCGAAAAGGCATCAGAAGAAAATGGTAAAGTCCACGATTAGTTCGAAAGGCCATTTTGACCTCATCTCCTGCCTGCATATGAATCTGATGGTAGCCAAAGCGCAAGTCAATCTTAGTGAAAAAGCATGCCCATTTTAACTCGTCCAACAAATCATCAATCCGTGGGATGGGGTAGCGGTTCTTCACTGTAATCTTATTCAAATCTCTATAGTCAATACACATGCGAAAGGAGCCATCTTTCTTTTTGACTAAGAGGACAGGGGATGCATAGGGGGAAGAACTCGGTTCGATGAAACCCATCTTGATTTTCTTTGCAACCTCTTCACGCTCACACTTGGAGAGTCTATAGGGGGGTTTGTTCACTAGCTTGGAATGGGGCTCTAGGTCAAGTGGGTGGTCCACTTGTCTCTTGGGAGGGAGGGAGGTAGGCATCTGAAATAAGTCATTGTATTCCTCAAGTAAGGACTACAAGGGAGAGTCATATGATACTGTGGAGGGCTGATCAAAATTGTCCTTATTTAATTACAAAACAAAGATCTGTGAGCATTTCTTAAACTCCCATTTGAGTTGCTTTGCTGTAATGAGCTGAAAATTAGCATGGTCTCGAACTCCCTCTAGGTGGATAGGTTGTCCATGCATCATAACTCCATGTAAAGCTGAGAGAAGTCCAAAGCAATTTTCCCCCAATTGTTTCAGCCAATCACAGCCCAAGACAACATCAATGGGGCCCATATCTAGGGCAATCAGATCAACCAGTGCCACATAATTTTCAGCCAAGCATAAGGGAACTGCAGGACATACATGTGTGTTGATTTCTTCTTCTCTCTTTGCTACTTGGACCTTCAAGGGGTGGTGTAATGCCATAGGAATACATTTCAACCGATCAATGGCTGATTTATTGACAAAAATGTGTGTGCTTCCGCTATCCACAAGGATTAAAACATGCTTCCCATTGATACTGCCTTGAATGCAAAGGGTATTGGGGCTACGCGAACCTATCTAAGCATCCAAGGAGATCGAGCAAAGGGAAGTGGGAGGTGGGTGGGATGTTAAATCAAGTATCTGTGAGGGCGCACCGCCTGGGTCAAAGGAAAACCCATCCTCCTTGTCATAGAACTCCTCGTGATCAACATCCTCCCTGGGCTTAGTCTGGTCGATGGCCAGGTCATCCTCCTCATTGTGCCAATCTTCCATGACATACATGCTATGAACTTTGACCTTAGCTGACTTGTAGGGGCATTTGGAGGCATGATCAACAGTGTACTTATCTCCACATTTAAAGCATAGGCCCTTTTCTTTCCTTTCCTTGTCAACATCTGGGGAGATGAACGGTTGACTACTGGATCCATGGGAAGGTGATGCGGTGGATTGTTTATTTTCAGCATACCGATTTTCAGCCATAGAGCTCGATGCTGTCCCAAAAGTGCCCATTTTTCTTTCAGCATGGAAGGCGGGGTAAGTGGGTACTTTGGGGCTGTCATTAGGCATAGAAGAGCCTCGAAAACCACCTCCATATGGAGCTGATCGTGAAGGAATGTGGGGAGGTCCAACACCTTGCTGAAAATGCTCATTCTTATGGTACTTTCTTGCATACCTCTCAGCCAGTTCGATTGCATCAAACAGTGTAGTGGGTTTTTGGGCCATGACATCAGCTGATAAACTCGGTTCCAACCCATAGATGTACTTGTGCAATTTAGCACTTTGGTCATTTACGACGATCTTTCCAAACTCATCACTGATGCTTTCCACATACACGGTCAAGTTCATGTATTGATTGGTGTAGTCACGTATAGCGAGGTTACGTTGGTAAAGAGTGTACCATCTTCTTGCCAACCGTTATTTTTCCATAGAGGACACAAAAACTTGGACCATATGCATTTTGAAACCTTCCCAATCAATGAAGTGTTGATTCTCTCGATTGATATAGCGCCACCAACTGTGGGCAAAACCTTCCAAGTGGAGAGAAGCAAAAAGTATTTTCTGTTCATCAGTGCGGGGGTAGATGTTGAAGTAGGACTCCAACTTGGACGTCCATTCTTCCAAGTCAGATGGTGAGGGGGATTGCCCATTGTACTTTGTGAGAATGATCTTGTCACACAAATCATAGGGGCCATGCTGCCCATGAAATCCTTGTTGTCTGTGCATCCCGTGGTGGCCATACATGCCCTGCTTTCCATACATCCCTTGTGGTGCATTTAGCCCATGTTGTCCATTATAGCCATGCTATCCACAATTGCCAGGCTAGCCCTTTGTACCATATTTTCCTTGATGGGGCTGATTCATATGTGGTGCATGGGGGCTCCTAGGTAGGGGAAGGCCTCAAGTAAATGTTGCCGGCATGGTGGATAGGGGAATTCAATAGGGGATCATCATGCATGTGAGAGGGTTCCCCGATCTCATAAGTAGAAGGGGAAATTCCCTTAGCGCCAAGTATACCCTATGGTCCATGCGATGGTTCCTGATGTGGAGGGCGTCTAGACTCATGTCTAGAGTCATTGGTCTTCTCTTAGGATGAAGCAGTCGCTAATTGAGCAACAAGAGTAGTGAGGTGTTCCAAGGTCTATTGGTTCTTTGAGTTTGAGATGGCCATGTGCTCAATCGCTTCATCAAACTTAGAGATCATCTTGCGGTGGTTGGTGACTATATCATTGTGGCGTTCCATATGGCGGAGCTCATGTTGATAGAGGGTGTGATTAAGAAGGGTATACGGGTCTGTCTCAGGCATGTCCTCCTGCATATCACCATGGTAATCTTGCACTGAGCTTGGTTCCTCATTCATGGAGGTCCGAGAGTCTCTAATCTTCCTCTGGAGTTCCTCTTGGGCCTTGCTTTTGCCTTTTTGGCCAGCCATCTGGATGCAGTTCATAGGACCTTCTGTCAGTAAAAAGGGCATAACTCTTAGTAGGAAACTTCGATTGCCAAGGTTTTGGGCTCAAGTCGGAGGGAACAATGGCCTCTTCAAGATAATATATTAACCTTTATGAGAGAAAATGATCAGAATTTTCTATACGGGTTTTACAGTGGCTGTCTTGGAGTGGTCTGCAACTTGTCCACAGTGACCCTAGTGCACAAAAATGGGCATAACTTTCACAACATAACTCCGATTGGGGAGATTTTTTATTCAAAATGGAGGGGACAAAGCCCTCTTCAAGATGAGCTATAGGGTTTACCCCGACTTTCAGGACAAAATCTTTTGCAATTGGATATTTGTGATAGTCCTACAGGACTGTGGCCAAAAACACTATCTATCCCTTAGTGCCAATGTCTGACATGGATAGAGCATAGATCAAGAGGCCTGATCTGACACCTCAATAGCATCTTGAGCATACTAAGCATAATCCTGAGCATTATAGCATAACCATCAACTCTTCCATTCATGCATAAGTACATTCACTGCCATACATCTCCATTGACTTTCCTCTCCTAAACAAGCAAAAAATAAAGTGATTTAAACATTAAACAAGCAAAAGGGAGAGGGAGAGAGAGAATGCACTCTCCCTCCTTCTCCTTCTCTTTCTCTTTCTCTCCCTCTCTCATTTCCTCCCCCTCCCTCTCCCTCTCCCTCTCCCTCTATTTCTCTTTCTCTTTCTCTTTCTCTTTCTCTCCCTCTCCTCAAGTGGCATACATGGGTGCCATTATCATTGCGGGGTATTCAAGAGGGATCATTGAGGTAGGGAAGTGTGGCTTATGGAAGTACCTACACCTGCAAACAAGCATTGGGCTCTGGATCACGAGGAGGTGGAAAAAGTCTCGCCCGGGCTGGGTTGTGTACCCCTTTAGGGTCTTAAGTGGTAAGGGAGGGTCACCTCTCTTTTGTCTTACCACCTTGCTTGGCATCGGTCTTTTTCCTCAGCCGGAGTATACATGTAAGACATTTTTAATTAGCAATCAGTATGAGATGCATTGGAAAAAAGACGTTGGGCCTTTTCATGAGATGCAAGGAATGATGAGGGTTGGGGTAGGGGTTACCTTGGCAGTCCAGTGACTCACTGGCTAATTTACAATGGCTAATATTCTTCCAAGATCATAAGACAAAGTAGGGGTTAATGTCAGCCATTACAATAAAATCCCGAGAAGAGGTATGATGCTTGTATACAATCTTGAATCTCTCCAAAAATGGATTAAGCTCAGCAAGTGGCTAAATTGAGAGATTAAGATCAAAGTGGCATACCTTTCTAATGCTTGTGATGACTGTTGAAGCCCAAATCGTCATGATGCCGCTTGCTCCATTGATGAAGTCCGGTTGTTTGTTGTGCATCCGTGGAAGAGTGCTTCAGGCTTTGAGTGCTCTTGCTGATGAAGAAGGTTCCCAAGCTTATCCCTGAGCTTGAGCTTCAAGGATGGGAAGCTTCAAGTGAAGCTTTCATGGCTGCCCGCAAAGCTCCCATGCATGCTGAGCTCAGTGGCTTGCTCCGAGCAAGAGGAATCCTTCACGGGCTGAAGGGGTTGTGGGGTTGAGCTCTCAAGGTCAGAGGAAGCTTCATTCAGGGGAATCCATGGCTGTCCCAAATTGTTTCAAACAGTCCTAGCTGCTGTCCACCATGGGAGCTGATTCCCGGAAGCAAGGATGCCAAAGGGGGAAGACCAAGGAGCTAGAATAGTGCTCTGGAGTGGCAGGGAGGGGAGGGAAACAAGGGGGGAAGTGGCAAGAGGGCTCGGGGGAGCAAGACAGCCAGCGCAAAATGTGCTGCAAATTGCGGGGCTGTCTTGTAGGCCTCCTGGACAGCAAATTCCCCCAGTCCACCTCTTGATCAGGAGCTTGGGGGATCATGGAAGAGGTCACGGGGCTGGTTGATGTCGGGGAGGAAGGTCAAGTTTCTTGGGGCTTTTTTGGGGCTGGCAGCCATGGCAGCTTGCAGGAGAAGAGAGAGAAAGAGGGCCGAGGCAAAAAGTGATTGAGGTTTTGCCCTCCTCCAACTCTTGGGACTCTAAACTTGGCCTGGAACCCTTAAAATTTGCATGAAAAGAAGTGACGACCTGCTATTTTAACCATTTTACCTCTAGATATGTCTGAGTCTCCAGCCATAGCTCCTGCTTGCTCCAAAAAGCTAAAGTTAACTGCAGTCTTTCTTGATGTACTTGTACCTGTAAGCTGCTAGCTCAATGATCCCGGTAAAGGTATATGAGTCCTAATGTATACAAAGACATCAAAGAGACATTATGATTTTTAGATTACTATTTTATTATTTGAGATACTTTCTATTTTATCATTTGAGATGCTTACCGATGTGCTCTGATGGTATCTCCAGTTAAAGAAGTGCCTGCTCCTAGAGGCAGCTAAGTCAACGTACCCTCTCCAAGCTGCATAGGCTGTAATGACCTACCCAATATCTCCATGGTAGTCTCCAGTGCTCCATTTGACAACTCCTCATACTCTGCTATGGTCACTCACAGGTCATCACATGACAGTCTAGTAGCTTGCAGCGTAGACTTTCTGGTGACTAGCCTTGCTCTACAGCCACGGTCATTCATCATGCCTGCAAATTAAAACAACCATTAGTTAAATATAAAATACATTGCTTTCTTTTGTTAAAATTAACAACCAAGTAGAAAATAGGTATTTGGTTGCTAAAAAAGCTCTACATGAAGCCTCATTACAAAAATAAACTTGTGAAACTAATAAACAAAAAAATAAATAATCCCAATGGGCCAACAATCATTCACCAATCACTGCCCAAGCATCACATGAGTTAGGCAGATATCCCTCTTTCCATACTTGAAGAAAGTTGTATGAAACCTATGAAACCCATTTGAGCTCTCATTGATCAAGGGGTGGTGAGCTACATGCCCCAACATGACCAAGGGGTGGATACCTTGCCATCCTTAATATGAGGATGTTTTGATGCTATAGCCCCTCATTCACTAATTCTCAAGCTTTGGCTATGGTTTCTTGTCTTGTATTCATGGTGTATTTTACTTAGTAATATTAAACATGTTAACGCTATGGCTTCAACAATAACTTCTTATATTTCTTGGCATGAGATATTTCTTTATTTCAGTCTCCCATCAAAGGCTTCTTCTTCCTTGAAGGGATTATAAGCTTTTAAAACCCTAGGCCCATGATCACAGTCATGGACAATAGTAAGAATTTACAAATTTCTTAAAGAATTTCATGGGGCTTTTACTCCACTAAGCTCTAGGAATCTTCCTCAAACCTCAAGTATTTTAACTTACACTTAGCCAGTCTTTACACTTGAAGTTTCATTTCAACCTAGATATGGACTAAATAGGGATGCTATGTATTTTCTTAAAATTTTGGCCAAATCTGGACGTGATTTTGGCTAATCTTACCTAAATGATTTTATATGAAGCCTCAACAATAAATATTGGTTGAAGATTGAAGCTTCTTGCCAAGATTCATGGCATTCTTTTTTCTTGAACTCTTGGGGATAGAAGGGTACTTTCAAATTTTCTTGAAATTTTGGTCAATGTTGGCTCTATTCAAGGGGCTTTTGGCATTATTGGAATCTTGAAAATGAGAATTAACCTCAACATCAACCTATTTACCAAGATTGAATCACTTCTTCAACATTCCAAGCATCCGTCTTGTGAATGTATGGAGAGTAGTAGAGCTTAAAGCCTATCAAGTTTTTGGATTCTTCATCATCATTGTAGCTTTTTTAAATCTTGGGATAACTTCTTGGACTAGCATAAATAATTATTCAACAAGAATAAAGACTCCTATTTCATTCAAAGGAAATATTGGTCTCTAGAAGGTTTATTCAAAAGGGGCAAGCACTTGGGCTCTTTTCTTTTGTCCACATAGTAGGGAATGGTCAAATATTTGAAGTTTATGAAGATTCAAGTTTCTACATGTAGTATGGGCACTTTATCAATAAGCCTTGAAGGATGCAATGTCATCATGGACTCTACATTGTTTCTTGGACTTCCATAGGTTGAGATGGAATATACTCAATGTACCACAGTCAATTGACTCATTTACAAATATCACATTAGAGGATTTGGATGAAATGTGGAGTTCTTGTAGGTTCTACAAGTGCTTGAGTAGTTTTTGCACTTATTCTAAGTGTTTCCTAAGTTCCCATTGGTAAGGGATGGGATTTACAGGTCTAAACAAGCTCATAACAAGGCAAAACAAGGTGATGCTTTACTGTGTTAAGTTTTGGTAAATCTATTATGGAATTGGATATTTGTAGTCTAACATAAAACTAATGCATTTAAGTTAAAGAAGACTTCATATTATTTGAGTTGAGCCAACAAACACCTCATTTGTATAATTAGTTCTCAAGTTGTGAGGTGAATTTGTGGCTATAGGTCATTATGGATAGCACGTAGGGAAATACTTCCTAGGATAATTCTATACTATCATGTATGCATTGAATTGAGCTTTAAGGATGGATAAATTGGATGCTTGGCTTGAATGTAATGAGAATTATTAATGAGCTGACTATAGCACCTATTGCGATGTAATGAGAATTATTAATGAGCTGACTATAGCACCTATTGCCATGTAATGAGAATTATTAATGAGCTAACTGCAGCTCCTATTGCCTACAGTCTTGACAACAAGGCAAACTCTGCTAGGAGAAGAACGTGCTCATCTTTGATCTTGGTGGTTGTACTTTTGAAGTCTCTCTGTGGATTAATGAAGAAGGCATTTTTAAAATAAAAGCAATTGCTGGTGAAGCTTGCCCTACAAAAGCTACTACAACAATGAGGTGGTGGACATATTCTACTCCTAAATTAGCATTGGTATGTAGCCAAAGGAAGATGTGGTTATAAATTGGCTATGAATTAGTAAAGATACAAAAAAAAGTTGATGAAGATGCTCCAATTCCAAGAAACTCGCGTCAAATACTTGAATTCACATGGTATCATAATCTCATCCATATGTAACGTGAGATCCTTACCTTGTTTGACTAAATTCTCTATATATGTGAGCCCATAAAGTAATCCATTAGGCTTTCCTTGAAGTTTGATATAAGAGGGATCTTTAAGTTTTTCTCTTCTAGAGTCTGATTGCTAAATTTTATGATCTCTTAGAAGATGATGTTCTAGTTAATCTTAAAAGGATGGAGTAGAACTAAGAAAGCTACTTATGTTGAATTGAGTTTGGAGAGAGTATCTTTATACTCATCTTTTGGATCTATGGTGTCTCTATCTATATTTTGTAGATGCTATATCACATTGCTCTGCCTGCTCAAATAGAGTAAGGCAAAAAGGTTGGTCTTTCTATGTGCTTGAAATACATGTCATGGGATTTGAAAATCCAAGAAGGATGTTTGGGGTTGACCTAAGCTTTGAAATGTAACCCATGTCCATTCACCAAAGATAGTGTTGATCATGTAAGATGCCCAACCGAGCTTGAAATGGAGCCAATGATATAGTTGCTTGTAATCTGCAAACACTTGTAGAGTTGTGGAGGTTCTAATGCTTGGAGATTATTAGGTTCTCCTCATACCTTGCCACATACAACTTCACACTCACTTCAAGCTATCTGTTGTCAAGATCATTTGAATGGCACTCCCATCCACATGAGAACATGCTTGCCTACCCATGCAAGTTGTCATATGGAGCAAAGCTATAGGTGCTCAAGCAAGAAGACAACTTGATACTTGTAGGGTTCAAGGAGATCTTGAGATACATGAAAGCTTGCCCATCCAATGTCTTGGTAATAGCATGGAAGCTCACATTATGGTCTTCTAGAAATTAAAATATGCACATGATCGTCACCTTTAGCAATTTGGAAAGGGAATAGAGAATAGTCCCAATCCCATTTAGGTACTCTTCAACTTGGTCACATAATACAAGTTGCATTCAATCCACCATTTTGCAATCACTTCCTATTAGAAAGAAAAGTTTTGAAGTCTAGGCCAAAGGATGTGAGAATAGTATGCCATAGCAACATAGAAAGCATAATGGAAAATATCATCTTTGAGCAAGTGAGCATGATGGACAATGGGGGGGGGGGGAGAGAGAGAGAGAGAGAGAGAGAGAGAGAGAGAGAGAGATAGAACTTACATTCCTATGCAAGCAGGCAATGGTTCGAATCTCATTGATTACCCTTGCTCTCGGTCTCCTTACTTTGATCATAAAAAATGAGAGAAACATTCAGCTTTTTGTTTTAGAGTGGGGCGTTTCTTAAGTGATGGAGAACAGTGTACACACGTCGCAAAAGACATCACTTTTTGTAGCTGATGGTAGTTCCTAAGCGACAAATGTCATTGCCTAAACAACGCGCAAATTTAAAAATTTTCATGCTATCACTTAAAAGACGGTTACGTCGCGTTAGCGAATGAAAGCCGTTATTGCTTAAGGGACGCGCGATTATTTTACTCCCTCGCTAGTGTCCCCGTGGCTAGTAGTGCAACCATATTTAACACTTATGATGATTTAAAGAATGCCTTTTCATTTTGATTCTATAAGAATAAAACACAATTGATGTATTAGAAATAAATCAATTAAGCATAATAGAATGTTGGTGAAAAATTATGTGCAACACTTTAAAATCTATTAAATAGGATAAATGTTAATAACAAACTATCACTAGTTATGAAAACTTGTTATTTCTCTCTGAGGGTTCACTATATACATATCCTATATATCACATGTGTTCAAGGCCTATTTATAAATATCCTTATCTTTGAATTTTTCTTGAATAAAACATGATCCTTTTTTATTCATATGTAGAAACCTTTTATATAACATCTTTTGTATGTAAAAAATGTAAAAAATTGGTTTTATTAGAATCCCTTATTTTGAACTCACATGATACATACATATACTCATATGTGATCCCCTTGAGTTATTTCTTGAAGGCGTTGAGTACTAAGCTCTCAAGGGCAATCATAAATGTGGAGTTAGGACAGCAATAAAATTGGATGCTTTGATTGACACAGTAGTACATGTGAAAAATCAACTTGTTTTTGGATGTTCCCATAAAAAGAAAGATGTAGAATTTGATTTTAAATGTGATATGGATAGTGTTTTGAAAGATGATGAGAAGTTTGAAGATGAAATTGAACCTTTAGATTCAAAATCTCATTCACATTTTAATGATAAATACAAAAAGAATAAGAAAAAGAAGCATACCAAGGAATCAAAAGGTAAGAAGTCCTTCAATAAAACCTCTAACTCAAAATCCTCTTCCAAAAAAAAACTACCAATAAATTGGTTTGACGAATGATAGCCAAACAATTAAAATCCCTATGAGTCTATAAGATGGACGTAGAAGAAAGTTTGCTAAATTTGTAATAAAACTGGCCATGAATCTAATATTTGTTTATATGATCCTAAGTAAGAAATACATAGCCGCACCTACTAGAGTTTAACAATCAACAATAGGTCATCAAGTTGTTATAGAAAATAGCACCTAAAGGGTAGGGGACCCTAAATTTTTTGAAACACACTAGACCTTGAAGGCAAATCAAGGGGTCTAAAGAGCTTGGCACTAGTGCAAAGTCTAAGGACATAGTCTAAGGACATTTTATGGGGCCCCAATGTGAATTGTGGATTAGTCATAGAGCTAAGAGAGAAATGCTAATAGTGAAGAACCATAGTAAAGGATACTCTTTAGGAGAACCTCATCTATAGCTACTAGCTCGAGTCATTGTAGTTCTCAGAAACCTACCTAAGGAAGAAGCAAAGATGTTAGGATTTAAAGGTATGAAAATATGCAAATACATTTCCACTACAAGGATATGGGGTAATTTGGTTTGAGAAAAAAAATATACTCTGAGAAAAAAAAAGTGCACGAAACCTCAGTGTGGCATTTTTCCGCAAAGAGTTTGAGAGATAGCGAAAGAGAGAGCAAAAGAGATCGTGGCTTTGGGAGGTAGAGGGAGAGAAAGAGAGTGAAGGAGAGCTTCTCACCGCCATTGCCATCATTTGCGAAGAAGAGGAGGAAGTGCACAAAGGAAGAAGAGGGACCGTCGGCGAAGAGGAGACAAAGAATCCATCCTTGGGCCTTTGTGGTGAGTACATTGCGCTTCCTCTTGGCTTGTTCTTGTTCTTTCTTCTTTTCTTTTGTTTGTTTTTCTTGAGAATGAGGTGTATTGAGGGAGATAGAGAGGAAATGAGAGAGAGAGAGAGAGAGAGAGAGAGAGAGAGAGAGAGAGAGAGAGAGAGAGAGAGAGAGAAGAAGAAAGGAAAGGGGAGAGAGAGAGAGAGAGAGAGAGAGAGAGAGAGAAGAAGAAAGGAAAGGGGAGAGAGAGAGAGAGAGAGAAGAAGAAAGGAAAGGGAAGAGAGAGAGAGAGAAAGAGAGAATAAACATGAAAGATAACAAAGAAAGAGAGTGAGAGGGAGAGGGTGAGAGGAGAATGAGTGAGAAAACACGAGGGGGTGGAGAGAAATAAAGAGAGAAAGAGAGACAAAGAAAGAGAAGAGGGAGACAACATAAAAGGAAGAGCACAAAGAGAGGTGGATAAATTGTGTTAGGTTAGTTAGAAAACTAAAGCTACTCTTCGAGGGAAGGGAGTGTTTAAATTGCCCATGGATTTTTTATACAGCAAAGTGGTCTTGGCTAGCCAAGAGAATTCAATTAAAAATTTGAAATGCTAGATTAGATCAATTTAGGAATGATCGAATGTCAACTATCCTAGTGTGTCATCCTAGATCCATCAATCAATGTTATTTTAGGGAGACCTAAGTTGAGACTATACCTTATTAATAAAGTGGTTGATGCATATTACTTCCCTCATTTCTCACTCTCTTTAAACTAATGCAATGTTCTAGTCAAGTTTGAGAGATGATAGCAAAGTCCATTAAAAATCTAAAATGCTAGATTAGGTCAAATTAGGAATGATCGAATGTCAACTTTCCTAGTGTGTCATCCTAGATCCACAAATAAATGTTATTTTAGGGGGACTTGAATTGAGATTATACCTTATTAATAAAGTGGTTGATGCATATTACTCCCCTCATTTCTCATCTCTTTAAACCAATGCAATGTTCTACTTAAGTTTGAGAGATGATAGCAAAGTAGCTATCTTAAGCTAATATTAGATAACCATGAAAGGAGACTATAGTCACGATTAAGGCTTGCTTTAGATTGATCCTTGTGGGGTTGAGGTGGAACTTTCCCTACAAGGTAGACTTAAGTAGTTTGAGATAATGCAGTTTGATTATTACAAGGGAGTTTTGAGCGGAACTTATATTGATTACCTCTTGATAAATTTGTGCCATTAGCATTTGGTGGATAGACATGTTACAAATATAGATATGCACCTAGATATGAGTAGAGTCTCTAGATTTGCAAGGCCATGCACTCTCTAGAATTTGGATGAAAAGGAATCAATTTGTGCACATCTTAGATTCACTTTATGATCTTTCTACATTATGAAAGGTGTTGGATATAGACTAGCATATATTGCTTTATCAATGCCGATCATCTTCCCTATATTAGAACCAACCTTAAGTAGATATAGTGGATAGAAAATTTAAAAGTTTTTTAATGTTTATTTTGAAGAAATCTATGGTTAACCATCTATTAATGTATCTAATTTCCATGTATCTAAAGTTTTTATGTGTTGTAAACTAAGACGTTTCAGTTTGACGTTAATTTTATTGAGTTATAATAGAAGAAATCCCTTCTCAAACTTATTAAAAAAGAAAAAGAGAATGAGAAAAAAAAAAGTTGGTTGTTGTAACATAAACAAAATGGAAAACGATGATAGTGGTGATGTTCAAGATCGCAAAGCGTATCTTAATCAGTGTGTCCAGTGTCGCTTGTCTATAGAACACGTATGATGCTTCAGTGAGTTCCAATTGGAGATAATTAATTAGGTGATCTCAGACTTTGAGCAAATGGTAAGAAAAATGTGTATCAATCATGCCTTATATTCACAAATTAATTGAATATCATATACAAAAATATTAAACGTGGTCATAAAATTTATACAAGGAGGTGACGTCTCATCCCAAGGAGGAATGCACCTATTGTGGCCTGTTAGAAGAGTTCGTGGTCATGGGATGGATGGAGTGCCTAAGCCAATCCACCACTTGGAAGGCATAACCCAGTCTATACTGTCAATACCAGAGGAGACAAGTAGCCTTTTAGATTTTTCTCCAATCTTTGAGTCTGAGATGGAGGCAATGATCAATGCATTGATGCCCATGGATGCTGAGACATTTGTTCCACTAAGAGAAAAAGTATCCATACCATTATAGGATGGGTACCGAGTATCTTACCTGTAGATGTGCTTGCACTCCTAAGTGTGCAAGCAACATACGGGTGGAGCAATATGATAGTGACCGAGTTGTTCAGGTACATTCTAGGTACGCTTTGTTGATTTCTTTTACATACCATTATTTTTAAAAAACATGTTTTTTCAAGGAGTTTTATGATTTACTTTTAGGTTGCTAAAGTATCATATATTACCACTTGGAAATACCATGACTGAGTCTCGTGATGATGCATGATATATTTTATGAAAGCTTGGCATGGACTACAACAACATCCATACATTTGTTAACAATTGCGTGCTCTTTTGAGGAGAGTACAGGACTATGGAGACATGTTCAAAGTGTGGTGCTCATAGGTATCGACAAGACTTGCAAGGGCAAACCATACCTTAGAAAGTTCTTAGACACTTTCCATGTATCACCCGTATACGCCACATGTTTTGTACGTCGGGCATGGCGAGCTTGACAACATGGCATGTGTAGAGTAGATCCACAGATGGAGTCCAACGAATATCAATGGATTCATGCGCATGGAGCCACATTGACTCTACCTTTCTAGGCTTTGCACGAGAGCCAATGAATCTTTGGCTCGGTCTTGCTATGGAGGGCGTGAACCCATTCGGTCTCTGCTCAACTTCTTACGGTGTGTGGCATGTAGTCCTTGTTAACTACAATATCCCACCAAAGAAAGGACACCTAATCCTTAGCTTACTTATTCTTGGTCGCTACAAAGTCAAGAATATGAACGTCTATTTCCTCTATCCATTAGTCGATGAGCTTAAGATTTTGTGGGAGGAGGGGGTTATCATGGAAGATATGAGCAATCTCAATGGTCGACAGTTGCAAATATATGAGCCATTCTCATGTGAACCATGCATGAGAAGGGTTGTGTTCTCATTGGTTATATATATCATACCTCATTTAAGTTTGTGTTCACTAAATAGGGGTATTGGGATAGGTTTGCTTACCTCAGGTTATCATGCATGTCCATTGTGTGAGCCACAGTTAGACTCTCGAAGGTCACGAACCATGAAGAAGGTGGTATATCAAGGAAATGCCTCTTTCTTGTGCCAAAGGGTCATGAACTGAGGGAAGGTTTTCTTGGATAACCTCCAACACGAATGAATGCCCAAAGTTGGTATGAGTTAAAAATGGTCCACATGGAGTCACATCCAAATAGAATGTGATGGTTCTCAGTTTTCTATGAGTTGTCATATTGGAACCACTTGTTGGATCCCATGCATATTTTCAAGAATGTGGGAAGCTTACTATGGGACCACATCACAAGAAAAAGAGACACTGCAGGGGCAAGAATGGATTTGAAGGAGGTAGGCAAGATGGAGATGCTTTGGCCATAGTCGTGGCCATAGTCGACTGCTAATGGTCGCTTGCAACTACCTCATGCCCCTTGGGTTTTATCCACTAAATAAGAGTGCATTATGAAGAAAATTATTAGGTCTATCCGCACTTTGACAGATATGATGCGTTCTCTCATATCTACTTTTTTTAAAGATGATCAAATATCAGGGCTCAAATGCAATGATTGGTATAAGATATGTAAGGTTTGTACTTGCCTTGATTGTAAGTGGTCTAGGTATTTTTCTATTTGAAGTCTAATCGTGTTCATAATGCTTCTTTATTTGTGTGGCAATTTGTACTACTAATTGCGGTCGCAAGATACCTCACTCTAGAAATACGCGGGGCGATCTATAGGTTGTAAAATTTAATGCAATGGATCTCATAGAAGGAGATCAAGACATCCTCTATTAAATCCGCAAGGCAAGGAGCAGTGGAGATGGTCTGTCTCTTTGAGAAGTACCTGCCCACTAGCATGCTCACGATACAAATCCACCTCTTGGTGCATCTTGTAGATGAAGTGGAGATTGCGGAACTTGTCCATATGCGATGGATGTTATTCTTGGAGTGCTTCATGAAAACCCTAAAAGGCTTTGTACAACAACGAGCTCGTTCAGAAGGTAGCATGGTTGAAGGTTTGTTGGTGTCCGAGGCATTAGTGCATATCTCACAGTGACTACCAATGGTGGATTCAGACAATATTATGCTATGGTCATTGAAGGATGATGATAGACTGACCAGAGATGTGGTGGTTGGAAATGGCATAGAAAAAAGGATGGATGCTACAATGGAGAAGAAAGTGAATCATTTTTGTATGTTGCACCATGCATCCATGGAGATGTGACTCGCTAGGTATGAGCAAGCCAAGAAAATCGGGAAGAAGCACGATTGTAATTTCAACATAGTACGCACCATCAACCAATTTGATATCTTGAGGGTATGGAGGAGATTCTATGGTTTATGTCTATATGATGTGTACATGGAGCTTTGATCACAACCTCTCGTGAAGGGGTGGAGGTCTCTACTTATGAGGAGTTGGAATTCTCGATGGGATGTAGTCCAAAGGTGACATGTTTTATAAGTTGTCGTATCTAGATTTTATATGTGATAACTAATCTAACTATTTCAATGTATAGTATAAAATATACAGTGTGACATGGTTGCATGGACAATATTTTTGCGTCGAGCGCATCGACAAAATACGCTCCACAACATATTGTGATATTGTGGCAAAGTTTGAGTACAAGAGCTCATGGCGAGGCCATAGATCCAAACACTATTCTAGATGAGATGGAGTATTTTGGAAACCTGAAAAGTGTTATCTCAGTGGATTACCATAGCTTCTCCATGATCATATTCGATGTTCAGTGGTTCAAAGTGGTATTGGAAGGAGCTAGAGCAACCGTTCGACGAGGTCCATTTGGATTTCTCATAAAAGATTTTGAAAAAATATAGACATATCTGCAAAACTTGTTTATCTTATCGACCCATTGTGAATAGATACATGAATTGTTTTTTTAAATTTTACTTATGACACAGATATGTCACAAATGTTGAATCTCTCTTGTATGTGATTTTGAACAAGTAATTTTCTATCCAAACCCTTGACAAACTCAATGGTGGTATGCTGTGCCTTCAGCTCCTCAAAGTGCGAGAGTGTATGATGAAAGCAATGTTCCAAGCATAGATGAGGGCAGTATGTAGATGGAGGGGTCAATATTGCAAGGGGTAGAGGTCAAAGATGGCTAGGAGCATGTAGAGGAGGAAAAATTGGGTAATGATGATAGAAAGATAGGAGGCCAAGAATTATTTGAGAATAAGGTGGACTCATTCTTTTGTGGTGACCCGTCTATCGACCTTTTAGTGTTAACGGAGTTGTGCCATGAGATTGACATGGGACCATAGGCTATGTCATACTTCTAGCATCCACCTACTCAATTTATTGATAAATCACTTATAAGGGTACTCTAGAATATGTATTTTAAGTAACAAAAATTTTTAAAATTTTTTAAAGAGTTATATTACCATGTTTTGCTTAAATCTTTATATTGATTATGCTAACATCACTTTCTATTTGTACAGGTGACCTTTAACGATATTTGGAGAGCACGATGAGTCAAGGGATGAGTGATCAGGAGTTGCAAGAGATATTCACATGTATGTCTCCTAATCAGATGGCTCAATTTAGAGATATGACAGACCAGGAGCTGTCTCAGACACCATCAAGCCATTTTGGTAGATCTACTTTGGCACGCTCTGATGCTTTGGGTTCCACTAGACGAGGTCGATACTCTTGACTGGGCCTAGATGGAGGGAGTGGTTCTGGGAGATGCTGCGGAGACATGGATGCAGTGAGCTTGTGGTCAAGACGGCTTGAGATATAGATGCTACTCCTCGCTCTTATGCATGCTCAAAAGAGGGTGGCTCAAGTGGTTGTTATGGAGGCACTGATGTAGTGTCTCCATTTTGTTATTCTGGTGGAGTTGCATCACATGTAGGATTTGTCACACTTGTGGGGACATCTACCCTAGTGGCTTTAGCAATCGTCCACAGGTGGCACCCCTATGGGCTACTCCAAGAGATACCAACCGCGTAAGTATACCAGATGTACAAGGATCTTTAGGTTATACCTAGTAGCATGGTCCTAGGTAGGAGAGGACACATCTTAGATATACCCCAGAGGGATATGGATACATTATAGATGACACAATAGTTGTCGTGATTATGAATGATGAGGGGAGGAGGTTGATGTCTCGTATAAGAGAGTTGAGCCAAGAAGTTTTTTAGCACAACGTCTTGGACCATTGGAAGAACTTATTTAAGGGGAGTAAGGACTACATAGTAGCATCCTTGCATGAGGAGTTTCTGATACCCACAATGATAGAGAGATTTTCCATAGGCTGGATGATGGAGTGTATGCATGCGTACATATTAAGCAAATGATCGGACGCACGCAAGGCACTTAAGAGTAGCATCTCAAAGCCCAAGTGGCTAGATGCAAATAATTGGTGGAGACTCCAAGAGGAGGCTACAAATTCTCTAAGACATTGGAGACAGCAGCAAGAGGTAGTGAAGGCACGACTGGAGGCATGACTAGAGGTAGGGATAGTCCCTCATCTTAAGAGTAGTGGTCACATGACTTATCTCAAGGACTTTGTAAGTTTTTCTTTTTTTCTTCTCACTTTATTTTTTGCAATATCGCTTATACTGAGACAATTATGTTTCTAACAATTGTATTTTGTTTTCTTTGTAGCACTTCATTACAAACCACAATCCCACTGGCCTAGAGACTCGATATGTAGAGAACACAATATTAGTAAGTTTGGGAATCTCCCAATTCCCATTTTTTGAATACTAAAAAGGTGGCACACGGATAACATGCCCATAAGTTTCTCAAAACTATATGATGTAACCTATCATTGGAAAGCGCTTGAAAAATGGAATCTATTGAGCTATAGAGCGCTCAATTTGGAGTCATAGTGTTCAAGTTATGACAAATCCAAAGATTTGACCACGTGTCCCAAACTTATGGGAAATTCCCATATTCTCCAATATGGTGTTAGAGAGACATGGTCTCACTGCATTAATCGATAGATAGTATGCAAGCGATGGTCAAGTAAGTCACTTATCTTTCTTATTTGTAGTTACTATTTTTATTAAAATGAATTATGTATGGTGGACTAATGTATAGTTGTTTTTTTCCAAACTTGGTTCGATACTCCTTTGCGTCAAGACGAGCTTTCAAATTGGCGAGGATCTATAGCTCGCACGTGGATTCGTGGAGTGCAAATTCTCTTCCTTTTTGGTCTTGTGATTTATGTAGATATCTTCTATGTACTATGCTATTATCATCCTTTGTATCTTACCATGATTCCATGAGTTTTCATCAGCAATGTTGTATTTATTCTATGTATCAATCTTGTGGGTTCAAGTACATTTTGTGCTCATTTTGATGACCATTGCACACTTAACATGTAATCCATTTGTAGAATATAAATACAACATATAGTGCTACAAGTTGCCCTGCCACAAATCTTTTTTTCTCTATAACTGTCACTTTTAACATCGTAAATTTACTATACGCATTGCTATTGGCGTCGCAAACCGTCGCTATTGGTATCGATATTTGTATCGATTTTGTAGCGCACATACCCATACTGAACAAAATTAGAGAGAGAGAGGGATAAAGGTTAGGCAAGAAGGCTGGCAACCATGCTCCCTATTCATTTCATTATCTTCCACAGTCAACTGTTTACAGACACATGAAACATACAAAAATAAGGTAACCTATATGTAACCATAGTTGAATCAGTGCGACCCAACCGTATTCAACACTCCCCCTCAAGCTCAAGTGTGATACTTCACTCCAAGTAGCTCTCTAAAATAATGACTTGGTAAAGATATCTACAACTTAGTCTTTTGTCCTCACATGGAGAAAATGAATGTCACCTGCAATCACTTTTTCTCTGATAAAGTAATAGTGTACCTCAATGTGCTTAGTCCTAGCACGATAGATAGGATTACTAGCTAGGAGCACACTACTCATGTTGTAACAATAGAGTGTGACAGGCCTGACTTCCTACATGCCCAAATCATCAAGAAGCTTCATAAGCCATGCTGCCTCACATGCAGCTAGTGTAGCATCTCTATACTCTACCTCAGTACTAGAGAGTGCAACTATAGGTTACTTCTTATTGCTCCAGCTAACCAACTACTATCAAGGGAAAATGCATAGCCACTAGTAGATCTCTTATCATAGGCACTTCCTGCCCAATCAACGTCTATATATCTTGTAAGCTCCAAAGGCTTACCATGCTCATAGAATAGACTATAATTTGATGTAGCCTTCACATATCTCAAGATCCTCCTCACTGCATCCGACTGAGGCCCATAGGCTTCTGCATGAATTGGCTAATCAATCCAACTGAATAGCTAAGGTCCGATCTAGTAATGGTAAGGTAAATTAGGCTATCCACCATTTGTCTATACATAGTGACATTCTCAATCTCATGCCCAACATCTGCAAGTAGCTTAACATTTTGCTCCAATGGAGTGCTCAAAGACTTGCAATCCAACATACCATACTTGGTTAACATGCCTTGTGCATATTGCTTTTGCAACAACCAAGTACCATGAGGTGTAGAAACAACCTCAATCCCAAGGAAATACTTAAGTTCACCCAAATCTTTGACCTGAAATTCAGCATGTAACAAAGCCTTGATCTCTCCAATTCCCGTGACATCATCACCTATAATGATCAAGTCATCCACATAGATGACTAATATCACATAAACAACCCTTGTCTTCTTTGTGAATAGGCTATGATCAACCTTGCCCATAGTGAAACCAAGTTTCTGTAAGCATGCACTTATCTTAGCATTCCAAGATCTAGGTGCTTGCTTCAACCCATACAATGATTTCTTCAATCTATACATGTGTAAGAAAATTTGGATGTACATAGTCCTCGGGCTGATCCATGTATCCTCAACCAAATCACCATTGAGAAAAGCATTCTTCACATCTATCTAATATATACTCCATCCTATAGATGCTGCCAATGCAATCATTGTTCTCACGGTTGTCATTTTAGCAATGGGACTAAATGTCTCCTCATAATCAAGACCATATTGTTATGCATACCCTTTTGCCACAAGTCTTAGGTTGTATCTTTCCAATGTATCATCTAATTTGCACTTCACCTTGTATACCCATTTGCAACCAATAGGCGCTTTTCCTTCAAGAAAAACAACCAAATCCCAAGTGTCATTTTCAGCCAACGTTGAACATTCCTCATCCATTGACTTACACCAATGATCATCCAAAATATCTTCAAAAAAATTTGTGGGTTGCTTGAAGCTAGTGACTTTTGCCATATATGCATAGTGCCTCATTGTGTAGCCACTATATATAAGCCTATCCACATGCTTCCTGACTCTTTCTGAGATCTCCTCAACTAGGTGCTATATGAGACTCTCCTTTGTCATGAGGTGGTATGTATCTATGTCTCACACCAGGAGTCACAACTGATGGAATACCAAACTCACTATCTAAGCTGTCAGTGCTAGTTGAATCATAACCACAAGTCACTGGCCCTCTAGCATCATCAAGTTTTCCTTTTCCTTTATTAACATTTCTCCCCCTCACTGACATACATGTGTTAGTGGACAAAGATGCTAAAGTCCTCAATCTACCTATCCAAGGACTAACGAATATAGTAGCATCTTTAGAAGGCCCAAAAATTTCTAAACTCTCATTTGTACCTGCATGTGCACAAGCCTCCTAACAAACATCATCATCATTCATCAATATGGTCTTCTTCTCATGCCATGAGTTCAGTTCATCAAATACTACATCTCTTGAGACCAATGTCTCATGAGTAGAAGGATTGTAGCATTTGTAAGCCTTCCTATCTTGTGCATACCTAATAAAGATGGCATTTTCTGCCTTTGGGTCAAGCTTCTTCCTTTTCTCATTTGTTACATGTACATATACCAAATATCTAAATATCTTAGGATGATTAATGCTAGGCTTTATCCCATAAAGTATCTCATGAGGAGTCACCTCATGTATCGCTCTTGTTGGTGTATGATTCATGACATACACAACAGTCATTGCAGCCTCTACCCAATATGCGTTTGGTAGGCTATTCTCATTCAACATGGCTCTAGCCAATTCCATGATCACCTTGTTTTTCCTTTTTTCCACACCATTTTGTTGTGGTGTGTACCTGCATGTCAATTGTCTCTTTATCCCATGGGCTGCCAAGAAGTGATCAAAGTATTTAGAGACATATTCTCCAGCACTATTAGATCTCAAGCATGAGATGTAGCAAGCCATTTCTTTCTCCACATGTCTCTTGAAGTCTTGAAGAGCATCCATGACATCACTCTTGCCCTTTAGCACATACAACCGTGTGTACCTACTATAGCCATCTATGAATGACACATAGTAATGTGATTCCCCAAGAGATGCATTCTGTGAGGGTCCCCATACATCAAAATGTACAAGCTGTAATGGTCTAGTAGTAGTGCTTACATGCCCCTTACATGCCTCATAAATGGAAGCCTTGATGGCTTCCCAAATTGACATGATTAACATGCATGTTCCAATTCCACATGCTTGAACTTAGGGAGTCCAATTACAACTTGCTTATGCTGCATATTCTTTAGCTTTTGAACATTAACATGACCAATCCTTTTATGCTATATCTCAATGTCCTTTATTGTAGCATTGTCATGTGAGTACATAGTAGCATTTAATGCTAAAAGTTTTGTATCCAAAGTAAACATCTTGCCATTTCTTTTGTCTTTAGCAATGAGTTTGCATCCTTGACCATACTCTTCAATATAGCATTCATCTCTATTGAATCTAACTTGTAGTTTCTGTTCAGCCATTTGTCCCACAGAAAGTAAGTTTTTGGTTATGGAGGATACATGTAACACGTTATAGAAACTCTTTTTCTTGTCACCATGCATCATCAAGGGAACAATACATGTATGCTTAATGTCATGCTACATATCATCCCCTATGCAAACATATCCACGAGCACCTTGTATGAATGTGTCAAACCACTCTCTATCAGAAGTCATGTGGTTAGATGCCCCTGAGCCTATATACCATACATAATATATTTTGTCTTGTGTAGGCAACCCTTTCTTCACATGTTGCATAGCAAACAACCTATCATCCTCCTGCATACCACTAGAAGAGGCATAATTACCATGTTGCCTCCCTCTTACTCTCTAATCATTATGCTTATTGTAGCAATCTTTAGCTACATGCCCATATTTGCCACAATAGTGACAATCCTTATTTGCATTTGATAGCTGTCCATGGCTCATTTGGGACTGCTGCCAAGTGTCTCTTCCTCTAGATGATTCACCCCCTCTTCCATGAGCATTTGAGGCACCTCTATTTGCTTGAGGTTGCCTATTTTTTCCTCTAGTACTTTGCTATCCACAGGCTGCATATGTATTTCCAACCCCTCTTCCTCTAAATTTTGACCTTCCTCTTCCACCTCTACCCCTTTGATTTGAGTAGAACACATTGTCCCTACTATTTTTAGATCCACTGAAGCTTGTATTGAGTCCAAGATTCACTTCTTCATGCAAAAGAAGTGCCAAAAGTTCATCAAATTTAGGCTGCTCCTGACGCACTGAAATAGAAGTATCAAACAACTTGTACTCCTCTCCAAGTCCATGGAGGGTAGTGGCCACCAAATCATCATCCTGAACTTCAGCTCCAATTGAGCCTAGTTGTTCTACAATGGTTCTAATTTTACTCACATAGTCTTCAATAGACCTTCAATTCCTAGATATGTGGCTAAATTTTTGCTTCAATTGTGTCTCGTGCACGAGTAATGATCCGAGAAAATCACAAAAAAATGTTTGTCTAACAGTTTGTTAAATTTTTATATATTTGGATGTTTGAAATAAAGAAGATGGTGGGAACACCCTCTTAGGAAATCCAAGAAATCACTGGATGGAAATATTTCATGGACCGATTTACCAAGGGAGGGTGAAGAGTAAAGAACAATGGAGAAAGGTGAAGGGAAAATGTGTAATGTGAAAAGAAAAGACATGAAATTGATTTGGAGCCATCCAAAGGGCATGTGAGGCTCATAATGTCATGGCTTTGGAGCCTTATAATAATTCAAACAAATGGGATCCTTCTTGGAAGCATTAGTGGAAGAAAAATCAGGCACCTGATTTTGTAAGATTTTCTAAAAATACTTCCACTCTGATCCAAAAAAACTTTTCAATATAAAAGTTGTAGCGCGTGAGCTGAAGTTTTGGGTCGGTTTTTTTAAATAAATTTTTGGAGCTACGAGTCGGGAGATATGGCCAAAATGGTGGACGCCAACTTTTTCCAACTACGGTGGAGAACACCTCCCAATTTTATACACACACACACATACTTTTCCACACTTAATACTTCCATAAAACATCATTTATTAGACTTCTCCTCTCTCTCAAGCTAATAAACCATTAGAATTCCCCTCCTAAATCACCCTCAAATCATTCTTAATTGTAGTAGTAATGTATGAATTCTCACTACTCTCTCTCCATTATTGCTAGATATGATCTTATTTTATGAAGATTCTCTATATATTTTTATAGGAGAGCTCTTGGACTCAAGCTATGGCGGGGAGAATGGAGAAAAATCACCTATAATGGAACCAGATTAAGTACAAAATTGGTCAATAAAATATCTAGATGGAGCTTTCGCATTGGTGGAACTGCCTTAATGCAGCTTTGGTGGTGTTAATTCCTATTCTATCTTAACCTCCTCCCTAACAATCCTCAAGGCCTATAGAAAGAGGCATTCTCCTTTGTAATTTGCAAGAGAGATCCAAGAGGCATTCTTCAGCCCTATTGAGCCTTCCCCATTCTCTCTCATGAGCTTATGCAGTTCATTCCCTTCCTATAGCTTATGCATGCTCTACAGTGTAATAAGCCCATGCTATTGGTGTCCATATTGTGTATATTGGTTATGTCTTGAGGGTTCTTCATCTCTTGTTCCCTCTTAAGTTTTATTGATTCATCTATTTTTTGTGGTTCTCTCTCTCTCTCTCTCTCTCTCTCTCTCCCCGTCTTAGTTTTCCTCTCTTCTCTCTCACAAGCTCCTCTCCCTCTTGCATAGCGTCCTAGTCCGCTCTTCCATGACTAGGTGGTGCCCTTACCTCATTCACTTTGTGGAAGAAGGGAGTTTAGCATAGTATAGAGATTGCCATACCGAATTTCCTTCGTCATAAATTGGTGCCCCCGCGCTGAGGACATTCTCATCCACAATTCTCTACCTCCTTATGCGGGATGATACAACACATAGTGGTGGATCCTCTACAACAAATGCTCCAAGTGGCTCTTCTCCAATACCTTCACCAACTCTTTTTGAAGCTGGTCGATGTCCATGACTCCCACAATGGTCTCCCAAGGAAGCCCAAGAAAGGAAGTATGCCTATCGGATGATGGCACGTATGCGGGTAAAATGTGTTCACCTTAGAAATTCCATTCTCTCACAACGGAAAAAATCATGTTGCCATCAATTGCTAGGTTCTTGTAATTGTAGTGAGTGCTTTGCAAACAAAGTAAAGGCCCTTTCGGGAGGTCCTCGTCTCCAAATCATCAAATTCCTCTCTCTCTCTCTGGCCTAATCCACATCAAAGTAGGACAACTATGCATAAACGGTGTGGAGTTTTGTAGAGGTGCAAAGTATGGAGACTACCTTTAACTGTTGCTAGCTCGAAGGTTGGGTGTGGTTAAAAAGGTGGCCATCACACCTTATGAAATATATGTCATTGAGGATGGACACACTAAGGCAAGAACAATCACTGGTGAGAAAATTCTTTGTATAGCAAAGTTGGTGGGTTCCAGAAAGAAACACTCTGAGAAAAATCCTTTATAATTCAAGAAAGTGCATTCTCTCTACTCCCTTAAGTAGTCTCCACTTATGAATAATAATAATGGACCAAATCTCTACACCTTCTACTCTGTACAAAACATCCAAGTTAATGTATGCATCAGTAGGAAGATTTTCTTCCAGCAGCGTCTTGTCATGTACTTTGGGACTGAAAGATTAAGGGATATTCTTGTATCACCAGAACCTATAATCTTTCCAATGCTAGACTACAATGCATGCTTCAATGTACATGTCTTTATTTTATTATAATAGTTTCTCATGAGTCACCGCAAGTTATATAGACCAATCCAACCTCTTGCTATGCAAATTGTGCATATTGTAGCAAACACAAAGCTTAGATTCCAAGGCATTATTAGAAGCATACTGGGGCCTAGACGTCTTGCTGAAATCAATGCATCTGTGAACCCATTCATTCTTCCCCTCATAAAATACAACTTAAGTCTAGACGTATTCATCTTTGTACTCTACTAAGGCAACATGGCATTTCCAAGCTTCTTTGGACGCAATGCGGAAAAATGCAGTGGATTTTTTGGACAACCTTGAGATGGCCTTCCTTGTCTCTAGGAGGAATGATGAAGTATTAAAGTTGAGGGCTTTTCCTTTGGTGCTCAAGGAAAAAGCTAGAATGTGGTTCCAAACTCTAAATCCGGCCTAAAGAGCTGAATGGGAGGGATTAAAGGTAGCTTTCTTGCAGAGCTTTCAACAAACTAACTCAGCTGAAGAGTTATGGCAATGACTTTTGACCCTCCATCAAAGTGATCCTTATGGTTATGCAACTTATGAGGAAGGTTTTTTAAAGCTTTGGGGGTAGTGGTCAAACTCACTGAATCCTGGTGAGAGAGCTCCAAACTGCCTTCAAAATGATCGATTTATTTCAGGTTTGTACCCCTTGCTCAGGGAGAAGGTAAAGGTGAAATTTCCAAACACTTTTGAAAATGCTTTGAGAATCACTAGGGAAAAGATTCTCTACCAAGCCCAAGCTAGCCAAGCAGTTTTGGGAAACAACATCACAACTATGGAGGCCTCTCAAGTTCACCCAAATGTATCTAATACACCAGCCTTATTAGAGGTCAAGAAGACATGATCCAACAAATAAACAATCTTACTAATCAACTAGAGGGTTTGAGAGTGAATCTTGTGCAAGGTGCAAGAAGACCTATCGAGGAAAATGGTGGGAATCGACCACAAATGCGGCGACAAGCAAGGGAGATATTCCGTTATAACTGTGGAGAAAATGGACATGGCATGTACAATTGTCCTCACCCTAGAAGATATGATCACCTGCCAGAGGTTCTCGACAACAAGTAAGCCCTCCTCGTGCTAGGACTCAAGAGCAAGAATAGTCACGACCTGCAATTTTACAACCACCTTATGTTCAAGCTGAAACCTCTGCTATCCAACCAAATGTTAATGTCATAAAAATAGAGGAGGTGGTAAGGATAGAAGGCTCAAAGACGAAATAGCGAGAGGTAAGATGAAGGTAGATGTAGTAGAGACCATGCCTATCAAGCGGGTACGTATCCAAACTGAGGCAAGTAAGGAAGCAATCAATGAGGCAAGTATATCACGGACACCTAGAGATGAAGGGAAAAAGACAAAAGACTCGGACTAGGTCTAAAATTGATATATCCAACTTCCCTTTGGGTTCTCGGACACAACCCTATGATCTCATATAGCAGATGTGAGCTCTCAAGGGCCAAAAATTACTTGGCCACAACTACTTTATGCCTCTCCAAAGCTACGATTACAATGGTCAAAAATGGAAAGCACAAGGACAAGGCAAGGCAAAATGGTTAGTGCAATCAAGGCATATGGCCTCAAATATATAGTACCTTTAGTGGAGGCTCAAATCAAAGGTCAACGAATTCGAAAAACATACATCGATAATGTAGCAAAGGTTTGTGTCATGACACAAAAGCTCATGCATCAATTAGGCTTAGAAGTAATGGAATCCTCAACCTTTAGGGCAAAGATGGTCAACAATGATGCGGTCACATGTATGGGTGTAGCGAAAGCTTTGAGAGTTTCTGTTTTTGGCATCACTGTAGCAGTGGATGCTGGTGTGATGCTAGTAAAGGGAGAAGGATATCCCCTCATCCTAGGGAGACCTTGGCTTATAGGTATCGGAGCTAGGCAAGATTGGGCAACAGGGGATCTGCAATTGAGGCCACGTAAGGAGGGTGGCCACGATCAAAAGGTGGTTTACAACTTTAAGAGTGGGTATCAAGAGAACCTTGAACTAGAAACGTCTACTAATGAGTGGAGCTCAAGTGGATGTTCCTCATCGGTAGAAGAGGAAGAGAGTTCAAGTGGAGAGAGTGATAGCACTCTCGAAGTTATGGGCGTCACCTTAAAGTACCTCATCATAAGACAACCCAAGAATCTAAGGAGAAGATGTGTGGGATGCTAGCCTAGAGAAGATGATATCCAAGGATATCATAAGGATGAAGAAAGGGAGGGTTATGTGAATGTTCTCAAGAAGCATTCATCATTGTTTATTTTTTATTATACTCACATTACAGGTGTCACTATAATGAAGCATCAGATCTAACTCAAAGAAGGAAGCAAACCTGTAGTACAAAGATTGAGAAGACTGGGAGTTGTGCAACACGATGCATTGTTGACGGAGGTGAAGAAACTCTTGAATGCAGGATTCATATACCCAGTGAAAGATTTAGAATGGGTCTCCCCAGTAGTAGTGAGGCCAAAGAAAAATGGTAAGTGGCGAGTATGCACAGATTACAAGCCACTAAATGCTGCAACAAAGAGGGACCACTTCCCTCTCCCATTTCAAGATGAAATCTTAAATGAAGTAGCAGCACATGAGCAGTATACAGTGTGTGATGGCTACTCTGGCTACTTCCAAATTCGTATTGTAGAGAAGGATCAAAAGAAGACCACTTTCATCACACCATGGGACTGTTTTGCCTTTTGGGTCATGCCCTTTGGTCTCACAAATGCCCTATCAACCTTTCAACGATTCATGAATATGGTCTTCCAACCTTACTTTGGTAAGTCCATTAGGGTTTTCATAGATGATTTTTGTATTTATAGCTCAAGGAACATACATCTACGCAAGGTTGATGAAGGATTTACTCACTTAGCTAGGTTGGGTGGACAACTAAATAAGGATAAATGTCAGTTTGTGATCATCACTGTGGAGGATATGTTTCCCTATGCACTACAACATATGGAGATCTCTGACAAAATAGTAAAATGGGTGGTACGATTTCAAGAGTTTGATTATACAGTGCAGGTTGAAAAAATAACTCGAGCATGCCTGGCTGATATTTTGACAAACAAGTGCTATGAGAAAAATCTCAGGGTGAAAAGAAAGGACCTTCCACCACCCTCTCCCCATAATAGCCTCTACTTTGATGGTGCATACAAGAGAACTAAGGATAAGGCAGCCACAGGCATTGTTGTTTTCTCTCCTTCAGGAGAGAAAATCTATGGTGAAGGAATCATCTTGGAAGGTGTCCACTCTAACAATGAGGCAGAATATCAAGCTTTAATTCATGGTCTTTGTTGGTGTCTTAGTAATTCAATCGAGAGGTTGAATGCTTTTGGAGACTCCATGCTATTGGTAAGGCAGATGCAAGATACATGGGCATGTAAAAATACAAACCTCTCTAGTAAAATGAGAGAGGTCAAATCTCTTATGAGAAGATTTAGAGAGGCACAAGTACATCATGTGCCAAGAGACCAGAACAAGGATGCTGACCATCTAGCATCATCAAAGTTGAATGAGTTAGTGGTGGGAGCATTGGCTATCAAACCCCCACTTCAGCAAGGCAAGGAAGACTTAGAAGATATTTTACACCTCTTAGAGCAAGGAGAAGCTCCCAAACACATGACTAAGGGAGAAAGACAGTGGGCTAGCTCGGAAGGCTACAAGATATCGCATGGTAAATGATAGTGTGTATTGTCTTGGTAAGGATGGTGTGCTTATAAAAGTGCCTTCAAAGTGGAAAATTGAAGAAATCTTAAAAGCTTGCCATGATGATGTGTATGGAGGCCACTTTGCACATGACATCACAAGTAGAAAGGTCCTACAAGCGGGCTTTACTTGGCCCTGTCTACAACGATATGTCAAAAATTGGTGTCAAATATATGAAGAATGTCAAAAATTAGGACCATGATGGCTCATAGCAGAACCCCAAACCTCAATCAAGGTCTATGAACCCTTTGAGAAGTAGGGAATTGATGTCATAGGGTCTCTACCACGCACTCCATCAGGAAAAGAGTCTATTATCATGGGGATAGATTACATGACTAGGTGGGCCGAGGCTATGCCAATTAGAAAAATCACTGCTAAGGAAGTGAGTAAATTCATCTTTGACCACATTTGTTGTATGTTTGGTACCCCTCTTGAAATACTATTAGATAAAGGACTAGGGTTTAGAGCTAATGTGGTGGGTGAACTCATGCAAAAGCTAAATATTCAATGACCACACTCTACCCCTTACTACCCTCAATGCAATGGATTGGTGGAGAAGGTAAATAGAATGATTTGTAAAATCATCAGCAAACACGTACATTCAAGGCCCTGCGATGGGGACAAGCACCTTAGTGGAGCTCTATGGGCTTACAGAACCTCCTTCAAAACCATGTTAGGGTTCACACCTTTTCATCTAGTTTATGGACAAGAGACTCTTTTGCCTATTGAGGTGAAATTAGCTAGCCTTCGGGTATTAGGTGGCACAGTAGGCTCTCAAAAGGAGAAGTTACATCAAAGATTAGCTAGTCTTCGGGTATTAGGTGGCATAGTAGGCTCTCAAAAGGAGAAGTTACATCAAAGATTACTGGACCTAGAGAGGCTACAATTGGATCGTGGAAGAAGGCATCAACCACTACTCCTAGGAAGTTGAGAAGCGTAGAGAAAAAGTTCAACAAGAAGCTAACAGATAAAAACATCAAGGAGGGATCTTTAGTCCTTCGATATGACAATCGCTTTGATAAAAGAAAGGATGAAAAGTTTCTCTACCAGTGGGAGGGACCGTTTTGGGTCACAAAAAAATTCAACAATGGCTCCTACAAACTTCAAGACATTGAGGGAAAAGTGCACAAGACCAAGGTAAATGGATGGCACTTAAAACCCTATCACATCAGGGTGGGGTCAGCTCAAGATACAAAAGAGTGTCTAGAGGCATAAATACCTCTAGCTAGGTTTGGGGAGGGGGGGGCTATATGATCCCAAAAAATCACAAAAAAATATTTTTCTAACACTTTGTTGATTTTTTATACATTTGGAGGTTTGAAATAAAGAAGAGGGTGGGAACAACCTCTTGGGAAATCTAAGAAATCACTAGATGGAAATATTTCATGGACCGGTTTACCAAGGCGGGGTGAAGAGTAAAGATCAATGGAGGAAGGTGAAGGAAAAATGTGTAATGTGAAAAGAAAAGATATTAAATGCATTTGTTGGGGGGGCTATATGATCCCAAAAAATCACAAAAAAATATTTTTCTAACACTTTGTTGATTTTTTATACATTTGGAGGTTTGAAATAAAGAAGAGGGTGGGAACAACCTCCTGGGAAATCCAAGAAATCACTGGATGAAAATATTTCATGGACCCATTTACCAAGGGGGGGTGAAGAGTAAAGATCAATGGAGGAAGGTGAAGGGAAAATGTGTAATGTGAAAAGAAAATATATGAAATAGATTTGGAGCCATCCAAAGGACATGTGAGACTCATAATGTCATGGCTTTAGAGCCTTATGATAATTCAAACAAATGAGACCCTTCTAGGAAGCATTAGTGGAAGAAAAATCAGGCACATGATTTTGTAAGATTTTTTAAAAATACTTCCACTCTAATCCGAAAAAACTTTTCAACATGAAAGTTGTAGTGGGTGAGCTAAAGTCTTGGCTAGTATTTTTTAATAATTTTTTGGAGCTACCAGTTGGGAGATATGACCAAAATGGTGGACGCCAACTTTTTCCAACTGCGGTGGAGACCACCTCTCAATTTTATACACACCCACACTTAACACTTCCATAAAACATCATTCATTAGACTCCCAAACCTGTTCCCTCTCTTCTCCTCTCTCTCAAGCTAATAAACCATTAGAATTCTCCTCCTAAATCACCCTCAAATCATCCTTAATTCTAGTAGTAATGTATGATTTCTCACTACTCTCTCTACATTATTGCTAGATATGATCTTATTTTATGAAGATTCTCTATATTTTTTTACAAGAGAGCTCAACTTTTTCCAACTGCGGTGGAGACCACCTCCCAATTTTATACACACCCACACTTTCTTCCCCACACTTAACACTTCCATAAAACATCATTCATTAGACTCCCAACCCTTTCCCCTCTCTTCTTCTCTCTCTCAAGCTAATAAACCATTAGAATTCTCCTCCTAAATCACCCTTAAATCATCCTTAATTGTAGTAGTAATGCATGAATTCTCACTACTCTCTCTCCATTATTGCTAGATATGATCTTATTTTATGAAGATTCTCTATATTTTTTTATAGGAGATCTCTTAGACTCAAGCTATGGGGGGGAGAATTGAGACAACTCACCTATGATGGAACTTGATTAAGTACAAAATTGGTCAACAAAACATCTAGATGGAGCTTCCACATTGGTGGAACTGCCTTAATGCAGCTTTGGTGGTGTTAATTCCTATTCTATCTTAACCTCCTCCCTAACCACCCTCAAGGCCTATATAAAGAGGCCTTCTCCTTTGTAATTTAAATGCAAGAGAGAGCCAAGAGGCCTTCTTCAGTCCTATTGAGCCTTCCCCATTCTCTCTAATGAGCTTATGTAGTTCATTCCCTTATTATAGGCTTATGCATGCTCTACAGTGTAATAAGCCCATGCTATTGGTGTCCATATTGTGTATATTGGTTATGTCTTGAGGGTTCTCCATCTCTTGTGCCCTTTTAAGTTTTGTTGATTCATCTATTTTTTGTAGTTCTCTCTCTCTCTCTTTGTGTGTCTTAGTTTTCCTCTTTTCTCCCTCACAAGCTCCTCTCCCTCTTGCATAGTGTCCTAGTCCGCTCTTCTATGACTAGGTGGTGCCCTTACCTCATTCACTTTGTGGCAGAAGGGAGTTTGGCATAGTATAGAGGCTGCCATACGGAATTTCCTTCGTCAAGTGACATGACCACAATTCTTCATCAATAAGTCCCAAGTGGCTTTTGATGAAGTTAGCTTGCAGTTTGTATAGATTTTGTGTCTAAGACACGTAAGGACAGCCAATGCAAGACCTTGCTAGCCTTTTCCAACCATGTCCTATGTGCCTTCAATTGATCCTATGTGGGAGTTCTATCCTCTGGTAGCTTGGGCTCATCTTCAAGACTTGTTACTAGATCCCAATAGCCTATTGCAATTAAGAAGTTTGTTATCTTGAACTTTCATAAAACAAAGTTTTTGTAGTCCAACTTCTCACCTACTATCTAGGTGATAATATCCTTCTCTCCTGTGTTTGCCATTCCAAAGTCTTCAGCTTTGCAAAACAAGATTTATATACTCAATTACCCCAAAATGCCAATATGCAATGCACTTCAATGACCTGTAGTGCAACCAGTTTTTATTAAAAATTTGCAACAATAAACATTATTGCATTCTTAGCCAATACTTGTACCTTGTTCCCAAGTATGTGTACGAGACCTACATTTATCCAACCACTTGTACTTGTTCAACATGCAAACTATTGGTATTCTCAACTAATCATAGGCTAGGGCCAAAATGAACTGATAGAGTTTCTGTATCGTTGATATGCCTGATCCAAGTACTCTTCAAACTCAGCATTGATAAGAAGGAAAAACTTCAACAATCACAGCAATTGTAATATGCAAAGAAACGTGACCAAAGAGATATCTTTGGTGCTAAGCAAGCATGTGGGGATTGGTTTGTGATCCAACCACAAAGCCCTTTGTTGCTTATAAATGATGAAACCCCTAAATGTTGAAAAACTTCTATATTTGGAACAAGCCCAACCAATTGGTTGTCAAATACATCGAACAACTGAATATTTGGTAAATCTACAAAATAGAGTAAGAAATCTGTCATGTCAATTGGTTATGAGATAGATTTAAGTAGACCAAGGACGTAGGATTTACAGTACCAGCAGGAATAGTATCAGATAGGTCATTATTAAATCAATCAATCCATGACAAGGATTCACATGATGTAATCTCTTCCAATATAATTGTGTGAAAGATTGAGTGAGTACAACGATTTCTGTCCTGCTCATGATCCTTCACCAGTCACACTGTGACACGGGGGGATCATTCATGAATATATGTATATATAACGTGAGTTCAAAATAAGGGGTTTTTTAAACACCATTTTTATACATTTTTTATATACAGAAGGGTGTCATATAAAGGGGTTACTTACAGATTGAGTAAAAAAGGGTTGTGTTTTATTCAAGAAAAATTCATAGATTAGGATATTTATAAATAGGCCATGAACGCACGTTATATAGAGAATATATATATAGTGAACCCCCCGAGCACTGTGACAAGAGACCGATCCATCTACATAGCAAAAAAGCTTGGAGCCACCATGTTCTCAAGAATTTATGTACTTGCAATGAATGTAAAATAACCACAGCTTGTGGGAGGCTTTGGTGAACCTATACTTTACTTCTACTCAAATTGTTTGTCTGTCCTTCACTCGAGAAAGGCAAGGGTGCATCATGAAGTATGTCATGTCTTGTTGGTCAAGTGTAGAGGGATCAGATCACACCAATTCCCAGCAAACTAGGGCTCTTCTTCAAGCCAGGAAGATGAAGATGAAGATGATCTCAGTAGTGAAGAAGATACTAGTACAGATGATGAGACTTATGGTACCAAAAATATATAGTAAAGGATTAGTAATGCTTGAAGCATTTCTTGTGGATGTAGATGATCTGATTGAAGAGTGTGCTAATAAAGACATGATGTCTAAGCCACACTATGATCATGCAGAAGAGTGTTTATTAGGAAGGATATGAAAGATACTAGAGCTAGGACTTCATCCAGATACTCTTGATTTTGAAGCTTTGATACCATCAAAACAAAATGAGAGAGAGAGAGAGGGATAAAGGTCATGCCAGAAGGGTAGAAAATACCGATGTCCATACTGATGCCAATAGGGACGATTTCATGGAGACACTAATACCAACTCGTTTAGCAACGGGGTCAATCTTTATAATGAACATTTTTGTTGCTTTAAACATTGATATGAGACCTATATCTTGTAGTGTTCTACCATTAAACAACTTTATCTCACGATCTATTGCCAACAAAGCATTTATCATAACAGTTTTTGTTTGAGTAGAAGCTTGCATCACCTATTGTTCTTGTTGTATCTACATAAGCATGTTCACATTCTGCACTAATTGTTGCAAAACATCACTAGAAATTATGCTTGAAGGTTCTTCCATCTTGTCTTTCCTTCTGACGGCCTTTGACATCGGGTCCACCAATGTCCAAGGGATTTCAGTTGAAAGATCATATCCAACGAGGATCAAAGATAGAAGGAAGTAGAGGATAGGAGACAGAAAAGAAGAAAAAGAATAGACAAGAGGTACACAAGATAAAGACAAAGCTTAATGAATCAAAGCAATGTGTATTGATAGAACTTGAAATTTCTTGTCTGACACTACTCAGAAGTAATCTCCAAGCATTAGATCTCCTAGAGCTCCCTTGTAGACCCAAAAACATGCATCAAACACTAGCTTCTTCTTTGCTACTTAGACCACCAATCTGATGGTTTCACTAGCTCCAAAGGGGGGTAAAACATTAGGACACCTACTCAAATTATTCTAGATCACTTCTTCTTCTCCCTAGTTTGGAGTGCTATTCATTGTTCGTAAAGAGCGATCTTGGCGCACCCGATTTCGCCAGTCCTTTTTTTAATGAAATCTCCAAAACTGGTTGAAAAATCATCTTGCTTTTTATATGTCACCATATTCTAGAAGTTTCCATAGCTTTTTAGAATATTTACAAGAAATAATATCTAAAATATCAAAAATAGGCTAAACTTGTCTAAAAATCTAGTATTTTTGAATCATCCATACCATGGACACTGACACTAATGTGACTAATATGGCATTGAAACTCTAGATCAATAAGAAAGTGGGATGAGATGCACTCTATAGTTTTTCACACTATGCCTGTATAGTGACATAACAACATCGTTGCTTTGCATTGGTCATGATTTGATAACCCTCTTGTTTCCATTAAATGTACAGAGTACACCATTTGCATAAGAAATTGGACTCAGATTCAAATAACCGCTAGAGCTTAGCAAGTTTCTGTGGTGGCATGGAAATTTTATTCTTCTTGAAGGTTGTGATGAAGCAAGCTTAAGGCATATTCTCTTAAAATTTCATTAGCAATCAAATATTCTACAATGGTGATTTTCGAAATCTTGGATTTGTACTCACAATTCTCATTGGAAGAGGCTATCTTCCCTGGTGATCATAGCTCCGAGGCTCACTCCACTCCAAATAATGATGTTACAAATTGTTACACATGTGAATTAGGTTTCAAGATTGAGACTTGGACTCATAAACACAATCTTGTGTATTGACAGTGACATGATACTTTACTGGAAAGAAAAGAGTACTATCATTGCATTAGAAAAAGAGTGCAAGTACAATGCTTCATAGGAATTGAGTGGTGGTACTTTCTCCTACTGTGCATATGGGACTCTGGCCCTGAGCCCTCACTGCTTCTCACAGAGGGACTAAATTAGGTGTGATTGCAAATATCTCAACACCCCTCCTCAATCACAACTAGAAGTACAAAATGTATAGAGGCTTTAGTGAAGGTAACACCTGCAAAGTGTGGGCACACCATAAACATGGCAACACACTAGAGGCTGTTGCAGAAAAAGGCTAAATGTGGGTACCACAAACATGATGGACATCCAGAGACTGTAGCAAGGACCTCACAAAGTGTACAAAGGCTGTAGTACAAGGATAACTGAGGAGTTTACAAGTTTATGTTTGAGTCATTAGGGCTAGGAAATACAAAACTAAAAAAGTCTATTTGAATAGAAGGACTGATGAGGTTTGTCCTTCTCCTGGTGGTCTTCTTCTTCTTCTTCTTCCTTTGCTCCATTTTCTTCTTCTTCTTTGACTGCAAATAGATAGGCCTTTTGGGACCTCTTTCTGGCGTGGCAGAACTTCTCGATGTGTTTGGTCCTTTTGCAAAAGTCACAGAAGAGCTGATCCTTCTTGCCTTTGTACCTGTTGCCAACATATAATGCATGCTCATCTCTAGAGTTACTTGGTTCTTCCTTAGTTTTTAGCTTCTTTTCCTCCTCTAACAGTGATGCCTGGATATCAACAAGTTCAGGATTTGGCATGTTGAGTAAAGTTGTTGATACATTATTATATTCAGGACGCAAACTCTTAAGTAGAACACCGATGCAAACATCTTCTTCCATTTTAATGTTGATTCCTGCAAGTTGGACTAGAAGTCCTTCCATGTAATTTAGATGTGTGGCAAGTTATGTGTTGGACTTTATTTCAAGCCGGAAAAACTCAATCAGGAGACCATACTTTGATGATTTAGACTGTGCACCGAACAAGGTGTCAAGTCTCTTCCATGTAACTTGTGAGGTCTCACAGTTATCCACATGGTGGATATAGCTGTCGTTTAGCTCCAGTTTGATAATGGCCTGAGCCTTATCATCGTTCTTTTGCCAAGTAACAGCAAAATCTGCATCACGTGGCTTCTTTTCTTTTCCAGTGGTAACGGCCCAGAGGCCCTTCTTCATCAAGATGAGTTTGATGCATGTCTGCCAGGTGTGAAACCCAACTCCTTTAAAGCGAGCAGTTGGAGAGCCTTTGCCCATGTTAGATTTATAGGAACAATAGCAAATCAACTTCAAAATTATTAGATTTGAGCAGCAGAAGAGTTGGTTGAGAGACGCAAGTGCTAAAAAGCACTAAATGAGTGTCAATGAACACTATGTTTGAGTCTTTCCAAATCTGCAAAATCCTTTACTCTTTTTAAATCCAAATCTAATCTTCCCCTTCTTTATTTGATGTTGATACCTTCAAATCTGAGTGACAGGACTTTCAGTGTGTTGGAATCAGTGAGTAGATGAAGTAGAAAATAATATTAGTGTCAAATGACACTTGATAGATATTGATCTGCTCTCTCTCACGAGTTTTGTGAATAACTTTTGAGTGTCCTCAAGCACTTCCAAAAATGTAATGAACTTCAGAGAGTATTGCTCAGTGATTAAAATAAATGTTGATAACTTCAGTGAGAGAAACAGTGAAAAATGTCAAATTTTTGAAGCTTTGGCTATGGCTTTTGCATTAGGGTTTTTGGGGACAGCCTGATTTTTTGCTGATTGTGGGAGCTATAGTGGATCATTTTCAAAAGTTTTCTTATAACAATATAGCTCTCTTCAAGACCTATCAAATCCCTATGCTAATCGATCAGATCGCTGGCGGATTCAGGCGCACAGGGCAGACGATGGCAACAGGCACAGTTTTTGACAGATTTTCACGATTTCGTCAATGCCGGAGCAGAGAGTGACCAATGTCGTGGTTTTTGGTGATTTCATCAATGCCGAAGCAGAGAGTGACCAATGCCGGAGCACAGGAGAAAAGAGAAGATGGAGAGAGGAGAAGAACTTCTTTACTATCCCTCACTCTCTCACACACACACTCTCTCTCTCTTGCACAAGAATGAAGCAAGAAGCAAGAAACAACAAGAGAGCAAGTTTGGCCACAAACCAAGAATGAGCTTCTTCATTCACTTTTTGACTTTTATACATGTCGTACCTCCTCCTTGGGCGGCCAACCCCTTTTTGCTTTGGCCTTTGTCCATTTCTCCACTTTTTTTCCTCCTTTCCTATTAGCATGGCCTTAACACGTGTCTCTTATTCTTTACAACTTGCATAAGAAAGAGCCCAATGCTCTTTTATAAAACAAACTACAATGTGCCTTGCGTTCTTTTTCCAAAAATATTAAGGTGTGATTATTCTTGTGCGCCTTCCTCTTATATTTAGAAATTTTTTCATGTGCTTTGTGTCTTCAAAAATTTTTTAGTGCGTCTTTGTCCTCCGTCTTTTTCTTGCCTTTGAATTGTCTTCCGCTTTTGATTTTCCCAATTTTCCATCTTGGTCTTCTAAGGGTTAACAATTGTTTTTAAGGTGAGAGAGAGAATGTCAACATAGGCCACAAAAGAAGCATAGTCTAGGTGTAGGCTTAGGCTAGGCAAGACTAGGCTAGGCTAGGAATAGGCATAACCTTAAGTTATGCTTGACATATATGTAGCCCAAGTACAAGTGTATGCTAGAACTAGGTATAGGCATAAAGGCATAGGCATAGGGTTGGGCTTAGGATTGGGATTAGGTTTAGGTGTACAAAACTATGCTAGATCTACACTAGGTATAGGCTTAACGTAGTATTGGCCATGCATAGGCATAGGCTAGGTATACGCTAGACATAGTTGTAGATGTAACATATGCTATCTACATGGTATACTAGCCTAGGTCACACTAGGTATATGTTAATCAAAACAAAGTCTAAGCATAGGATTATGTGTATGTATGAGCATAGGCAAGGCATAGCTACGGTAAGGCTATGCTTAGGTGTAGGAATGTTATGTTTAGGTCTAGGACAAGGCTAGACGAGACTAAGGCTATGCTTAGGTATAGGAATGTTATGTTTAGGTCTAGGATAGATATAGGGTATCCTAGGCTATGCTCAAACTAGGCTAGACTGCACTAAGGCTATGCTTAGGTGTAGGAATGTTATGTTTAGGTCTAGGACAGACATAGGGTAGCCTAGGCTATGCTCAAACTAGGCTAGACTAGACTATGATAGTGTAGATATAGGCTGAACATTGCATAGGAGGCTACATATACGCTAAGTGTACACATAGGCTAGGCTAGCTTAGCCTAAGCTAGGCTAGGTATAGATGTACTTGGTATAGCATAAGCATAGTCTAGCCTCCTGGACATAGGCTTATATGTATAAGCAAGCATAGAAAAGGCTAGGTATATATGTAGGCTAGGCTAGGTAGAGGGTAAGCATAGTTTAGCCTCTTGAGCATAGGATTATATGTATAAGCAAGCATAGGAAAGGCTACACTAAGCATATGTTGATCAAATCTTAGGGTTTGGTTGTGGACATAGGAGATGCTATGAGTAGATGAGGCATAGGCATAAGATACTCTTACACTTAGGGATAGGTGCAAGCATAGGATAGGCTTAAAATTGGGCTTAAGCATATGCTTAGGATAGAATAGACATAGGATAAGAATGAGCATAATGTAGGCTAGTTGTAGCCTTAGAAGTAGGTGTGGGTTAGGCTAGGAAAAGGCTTAGAAGAAGATGTGGGTTAGGCTAGGCTAGGCCTAGGTGAGGCATAGGCTAAGCTTGGTGTAAGGCTAGGCATAGACATAGGCTTAGGCTTAGTCTAAACAAGGTCTTACGTGTAGGCCTAGGTATAGACATATACTTGGCATAGGCATAGGCTAGGCTTACACTAGTCTATGCTTAACAAAGTGTATGTAACTAGTATGCACATGCCTAGGTCAAGCTAGCCTAGGTAAGGGTTGTGTACAAAAGGTTTGAAAATCATAAGGACTAAAGGTTTCTTGATAAATGAATAAGAAGATTTCTTGCTAAATGAGTAAAAAGCAAGAATAAATACATCCTTGCAAGACAGAGGTCCTTATTGAAGAGGTAAGGCAAGGCTAAAAAATAGAAGGGTTAAGCAAAGATTTCATTCATAAGGTCAACCTAGAATAGGTTATGAGGGAGAGTGCAAGAAAGCTAAAAGGTAGGTGACAAAAGGGGTCTTCAAACTGCAACACAAAAATGTGGGACAAATCCAAACAAAGAGGTATGAAATGTTGCACTTGAAATCAGGCATTGCATCATGGATATCTAATCTCATCATTAGTTTATATGCTTCTTATATTATTGATTTTCATACCACTCATGTTGTTATTAGTTTATAAATAATGTTGTAAATAGACTTCTCAATCCCTTGGAGACATGGTATCATCACTAATATAATAGGTGAGATATATGAAAGGATTTATATACACAATATATGCTCATGGAGAAAGAGTGTCCATGCGTCACAAGAACAAAAATACACAAGGATGCAATTATAGCTTGTTAGCTTGTTTATTATTTGAAGTATCAAAATCTTTGAGTGGATGCATATATATATATATAATGCTCCTACCTTGAGAAAAACACAATGCCTACCACTAAAACCTTAATTTAACACTAAGGCTTATACACCCATAGAGGCATATTTCCACCCTTCCTCTCTCTCATCCTTGTTATCAATGATCGTCGCAATACTAGATTGTACGGCGAGAAGAAGAAGCCATTCTTTGCGAGCTAGAATGATTTCATGGTGCTAGAAGGGGGTGCCATTTGCATGGTGGCAAGGATGACAAGATGGGAGATGGACAACCTATAAGATTGATGATGCCAAAAAAGGGTGACCTTTAATAATTTCAAGCTTTGATATGGGTCTTAGATCAATTACATTCTCTTTCCCTTAGTGCAATTAAGATGTCCTTATCTCAAGAGAAACCTAGGGGCTATTGTTCTTTAAGAAAAGTTTTTGTTACATCATAAGATGTGTGGGTTAGAATCTACCATGCTTCCATTACACTACTCTAATTATACATAAGCACTCAAATTGCAAAGTTATACAATTATTACAAAGACAAGGTACACTAGCCCTTGTAGCATAGTTTATGAAGATCTCTATAGGATTTCTAATCATCTTCAAAGGCTACAATAGATTCTAGGCCTTCATCTCACTATTAGATTCTTGAGGAAAGCCAAATACTAAACGTGTGTGTCTTCTCTTTGTGGCCAATTCCTCTTCTTCTAGGTCCAACTCAGTGTAGTTGGCTTGGATATATCGTAGCTCATTGCAAAGTAAGTATCATCAATCAAGACAACTCTTTCAGATGTGCCCTATCTTAATGTTCTCATGATACTTTTTTCCTTAGTCCTTTGAGTCATCATAGTCTTCTTCAATATTTTCTAGGAAGTAGTTATCTTCCAAAAGTTGATCTTCATTAGGTCCGATCAAAACTTTGGCTCGTATAAGAGTGTGTTGGTCTATTGCAAGTCAATCGACCTTAGGGACTCTAGACAAACCAATCCATGGCAGAATTTGGCTGCCTATTGGGTAATATCTATAGGCATTGTATATTTTTGCAATGTTATGAACCGGGAATGATGGGCTTCTAGGCTTATCCTAGCTAGCACAAGCAAAAAACGATCCTTCATCTTGATGGTATGATAGAAAGGCAGCAAGTATCTATATCTTACAACCTTCTTGATATCTTCCTAGCTTAGAAGAATTTTAGTATGGTAGCATTGTCTCGGCCCCATTGTTTCCACCACAAGCATGACTCACCTATCAACTTTAGCATGACAATCATAGTCTTATTAGCTATATTTATTCTTGTTGTATCAAAATAATCTTCAAGGTTTTCGAACCGAATTTCAGTATGTGTCTCAACATTGGGTCCTTCTTCCATCAACTCAAGTCTCTTGATTTTCATCAAGAGAGATTTATTTTCTTAGGGCTCAGTATCCACGGTTGTAGCTCGAGGGGTGCACCTTATAGAATATATAAGATACCTTATGACTTCAAAAGAAAGGGTATTTTATTTACTAAAATTTACATGACTATATTTACAAAAGAAAAATTTGAATAATAAATTGAAAAAAATCTATAAGTTTAGTAAAGTAAAAGGGGTCATTTTATAGCCTTATAACATATGAAGAAAGAATATCTTGTATTACCCTTTGAACGCACATTATATGAATGATTTCGTATAGGTGCAGCTCCTGAGGGTTGCAAAAAGTACCTTGTGGTACCCAAGCTTGCAGTATTTAGAATATCCATTTAGTGTGTCTTTATAAGATTAAAGTATTTAGAACATTCATTTATGATGTGTTTAGCTCTCTTTTTTCCTTTAATTCGTAAAATAAATAATTAGGCAAATATATGCAAAGCTATTTACTCTTCTACTCATAATATTTTTATTTTGATATTACATGTGATGTATTTGACTAAGAAGCCCTTACTGGCATGATTATAGTGGGCCATCAAGAGATAGTCCTAGAGGTGATGCCATCTAAAACTCCATTGGAATATCGCAGATATTGTTGCCTGTGTATTGCTTGAGTCTACCTCATAGGGGAAAGTTTGCTCCATATCCACAAGGACCGATGTAAATCAAGGCTCCTAATAATATTAAGGTCTCCTAACCGTTTACTTAGCATCAACTACAAGCCGTTGCATTTTGCAAGTCAACTCAAATTGAAGTATATCAATAATGCACTTGATTCATAGTGAGTGAGAGATAAGAGGGAGTGATATGTGTCGACCCTTCAAGCTATAGGGTGTAATCTTAACTTTGGTCCCCTAAAATGGTATTGCTTGAGATCTAAGACAATACTCTAACCAGTGAGGTATTCGACCTTTTCCAAATCCTAGTGCTTTGAAGGAAAACTCTCGGCTCATTGAGACCAGCCATTTGTAGGACAGACCCATTATCATGACACTGCACATCCACTTGCAAAAAATCTTGGAGGATGAATGTATGACAATTGTTTAGTGTTGTCAAAGTCAATTCAAATCAATTTGTTTTGGGCTACATAGCATAATGGATTATACAACTATTCTATACTTGAATAACTTTCTATTAGTTAAGGTAAATAAGGATTCAAGTCTGGATCTTGTAATGCGATGATAAGAGTCCAGAAGGTGCATGAAGGGTGCAAATTACATGATTATTGAGTATGTTCCAAGTTCAGTGTGGCTTTAGATGCTTTTTGGCTATGTGTTTCTAAATGCTTTTACATAGATGATGGGAAAGCTTCAATCTGAAGTAGCACAAGGGCTTCTCGGATTGGTCAACCTCCTTGTGGTGAGACATGCTGATGCGGAGGATATGAAGTTGTTCTTAAATCACCTTGAAGGACACAAGAGGATCATTATACATTATACGAACTCCATCAAATACCTTACTCTACCGAGTAGGGTTATGGCTGACAATAATATTCTGAAGGAAAGCACTCTCCATCTTGTGTTGCGCTTCAGGAAAAGGCAGGCCATTGTTTTTACTCAGGGGACATGGATTAACGAGTCTGAAGATCACCACCAAATCGCAGGGTTTAACTATCGTGAAAGGAAGAAGATAGTGCTATTTTATGGGGATGAGGGAGCTGGCTACAGTACTACTGTTTGCGAAGAAACAGCCCTTCTTTGATGGAGTTTCTGGAGCATGAGCACATCGGCATGATGATGAAACAATGA